>NW_010162789.1:6104-23889 GCF_000695765.1 Mesitornis unicolor
GGAGCAGTGTAACTCAGCTGCCTTGTTGGCAAGAGGAGCTGCTTCCTCCTAGGCCACAGGTAGGAACTGCAGATCCTGGCTCAGCAAAAGCAGATTAGTTGAGTAGAAGCGACACTTAACATTTGTTGTGATGAACTTTTTGAAAAGGATTGTCCAGGTATGAAAAGAAAAACTGAACAGAATTCACAAACAAGAACTTTCTTGGAAATGCAATCTGGGAATAATTGTATGGTCCCATATCTGTCTAGAAAAAAGACCTAGTTTTCCAATTCATCTGGCATATGCTGGTGAGCATTAAATTTTATTGCAGCAAATGATTTTGTGAATAAATTACTTAGTGGCTGGCTTTTTTTTCCCTCTCCTAGTCATAGTGATTAAACTCTGCACTCTAATTATTACATAGTTGTTACACCTTCAGTAAAAAGCCTTTTAAGAGATTACTATACAATAATTGTCATACTAAGTTGAAACTAAAATTTGAATTTAGGATTTTTAAAAACCAGTTTAACAAAGGAAAAATTACTGAAATTATTTTTTAAAAAAAAGAGGTGTAAGAGAGGTGGATTTCCAGTTTCTCCTGCAAAACGCTGGCAGTCTGTTTTTGCAGGTCACTTGAGCCCAAGTACCAGAGAGCATTTTGCTTCAGACACAATGTGTGTAAACCTCCATGAGCTTATGTTATGCCCCTTTATGTCCTCCTAACACCCATGGAAGTTGAGTACTTGCTGTAAGAGTAAGAGCATCCTGAACACTTTTGTGGGGCATCAACATTCTGAAATTGAATGAGATTGGCTGCTTTGTTGGTCTGTCTGCTCATCTCTTAGTCCTACGCATTTTCCGTCAACTTGCCTATTCATACTGATTTATATCTGCTTTCATATGAAGATTGAGTTAAGCTGATGAAATCAGTCATCTAGAAGTGATGGCCAAATTTGATTGTGCTGTTTCTAACAAAATTGTTTCGTTAAAGATGTCAAATTTGTACCATAACCTTCAGGTGAATTATGGGTGCCTTTGTTTAATTGCAGTTGCTAGCTTGTTTGCTATTCCAGTTGTCACTTAAGAAACATTAAGTTGAGACTGGAATCTTTTAGGCAAAAGTGAACTGTTCTTCTAAGAATTTAGAGGATATCTGACAGAGCATTACATGTCCAGATATATAAGGAATATATAGCACTTTGAGAACCTACAGTACTGTATGTGACCCATAGATGTTTTGGTAAAGTAGCAGTCAAAGTTCATCTGGCAGATTTGGTAAGCAAATAGCCCCACTAGTGAAATAGGATCATTTTTCATACTGCATTTCTTTCCCCTTTAGGGCCTAGTCAGATCTCATGCTGTCTCTAAATTATTAAATTAGGTCTTCCTTGATCATCCAAGGTCATGGTGCCTAATGTGTGTTAATGTGATGGAAGTGTCAGACACAATTAGTCTCAGTAGTAAAACATGGGTTTATAGCCCTAAATGCAATAAATTAAAGCATGCAGTAGACTGCTGTAGTCAGGGAAATTGCTGCACCATTAAGGTTTGATAAGGAAGTTCATGTCCTCTTTAAGTAGAAATGGGGAGCACTGGGTAGAAGGTGGTATGATGTGCTTCACCCCATGATTACTATGACTCCTCATTTGGGAGATGATATATCAAATGGACATATAACCTTGAAATTCCAATTTCCCTCTCAGGGAAAGCCAATATAGTTTTACACTTTAGGCATTAAAACATTTTTAATCTTGATGCTGAGAAGGGTGCATGCTGTCAGAAACAGATCTGTTTCTATACAGCTGGCTACTGAAATTTTAAACTTCTGTCATGAAAAGTTCAGCTATAAATAGTTGTGGATGATAGAAGAGGGTGACCCATGAAGGAGTAATAAAACTGACTAAATTGGCGTGTTCTATATCTGTCTAATGGAGCAAGATTTTACAATTAACTGTGACTGTATCTATTTCCTGTCTGTAAGCAGGAGGAAAAAAACACCACAGAGAGTAGCGGATAAGCAGAAGAGAAATGGATCCATTTTAATTGAAACTTCTGGTAGCTTTGCTGCTGAAAGACAAAAAGCAATGTCCAGCTGTGTTAAATATCATTGATAAACCAAAGACTGACCTATACAAGCTCATTTACCTTACAGTGTATCTTGAATTGTTGCAAACTTAAACAATGTATACAGAAACAAATGCTTTCCGTAGTAAGGAAGCAAAACAATTTTCCCCTGTGAAAAACTGATCCTTCTGGGAAAACGATTACTCTCTTAAGTGGCAATTCAGTGTTTTTAGTAGTCTTGTATTATTCATGGAGAATCATCTCTCATGGGTTGTGGTTTCAGAATGGAAAAAGAGGCTTCCTCTTTTCTGAAATGAAGGAAGAAACTGTATAAATTGGTTTGCACATAAGAGAAATTGGCCAGATGTGAGTGTCTGGCTTTCTCTGCTGGATAAATCCTGTTTGACTGGTTGATGGCAAAAATTAAAACCTTGAATCAAGCCTTCAAATCTGGCAGAGTTAGCAAGGAGAAGTGAGCAATGTTCTCACTGCTGTTCAATAGTTTTTATCTCAGTGTCATGCAGTTTTCAAGGGAAAACTGCTGAAATATGCTGATGACACAAATAATGGGAGCAATCTTTAATTCTGAGGCAAAGACATCTAGAAAAATTAGAGAGCAGCAGAAAAATCAGAAGACTGAGCCTGAAACAGTAAATGCCATAGTGATCCCTTAGGGAGCAGGTAATCAAATGTATAAATATAAACTCAGAGAGTGCTGATTAGGAGATGGAAGTTAAGAATTGATGGAAGTGAAGATATAATTTGAGAGTGAGCATTAAATTGAACTTGACTGTATAATTCAATACTGCCATGAACTGCAATACCCTAAACAGGAGAGTTTGGTGTAAGAGAGCTGTTCCACAGTGGTTAAAGTGCAACTGGAAAACATCATTTTGGTCTCTGCACTTTTTAAAATAAGGCATGTGACTGGTGCAGCAAGATGGAAAAATCAAACCTGAAAGACGTAATTAAAATAACAAAAGCCCTTTTCCTCTTCTTATGTAAAGAGTGCCTAGCGCACTACAGACACTGTATAAAATTAGAAAACAAATGTGAATTCAACCAATGGTCTGAGTTCATGCAGTTTAACAAAGACATTGCTGTTTTCTTTTTCATCCAAAAGAGAATGAAACTTCAGAAATGGTGGAGAAAACTAGTGAAGCTTTCCTTGAAGCTTTCAGAATATTCAGTTCTAACTTTTAGCTTTTAGTTACAGTAAAAAAGGCAATCTGAATATAGAACAAAGGAAAAGGTCCTGCTACACTGACAAAAAAGATGTTAACCAAGCCTTTCAAAAGCCTTCAATAACAGCAAATGTTGATGGCAAATCTTGTGTAATTTCAACAATGATCTATTTTTAACAAAATCAGAATTTGCAAAAATAGAGTTTCTTTTCAAGGCATCTCATACTATTTGTTTATAGATGGACTATTGACTGTGGAAAACCTTGACCACTTATTTTGGTTGAGAAATGCAGAATGCTAGTACTGGTAGAATATTAATCTCCAAACCATGTGGTAGACTTCACTAGGTTTTATCTGTTTTGTGGGTTGTTTGGTTTTTTTCCATGTGAAGTGGGATTTTAAGCACAAATGCTACATATGAAGTACTTCTTTCTTTGTTGTTGATTTTTTTGTGTGTGTTTGGGTTTTTTAATAGTGATACTAAATGTGTTTTTAAAAAATAAAAATTAACAGGCCTATGCAAATCACAATAAAGACCTTAATCTATTAAAGTGCTTTAGCAAGTAAAGATCTCATTGTCTTTAATATGATAATTCTGGGATTTAAATTTAAATATACACACAAGTGATCTGCAAAATCAAGGCCATGTTAGAGATGTTATCTGAACAGTTGTCAGTGATTTCATTTCTGTGCTGTTGGGTTTGGGTTTTTTTTTTCCATAATGTGTTTTAAGGTTTTTCATTTAGAACTGTAAAATACCTAGTAAAGAAAGGATTACTAGCTATGGAATAGAAAAAATATTATGACTGTGATCTCCCTTTATGACAGGAGGACTTATGGGCAGTCCTTTCTGCACACTTTAGTGGATTTAAGTTTGCTTTCCTACTAAGCCAGCACATACTCTCATCATGTCTGTTTTTCTAGGCAAAGAAAGCAAGGCACAGAGTTTGTAAACAACTTATCCATGCCCTGTGCAATGACACTAGTGGGCCCGGGAATACAGTCTACTGTTTGAATATGACCTGCACACAACCAGCCTTGCATCATCTCAGCTGAAATATCCCCACGAAAGCTGGATTATTTAGTGCCAGATCAATTATAATGCTGTTATCTGCAGTTCCAGGAATGGGATTCAAAGATTGAGATCATTACCTAGTAGGGACAAGCTTTGCTTTGAGAGGTGGTCCCAGCTCCAAAGAGCTGGATGTGTAGTCCCGTGAGATCAGAGGCCTCAAATTCAGAAATGCCCTTTCATAAATCTATATGTTTAAAATTACTATATTTATCTTTCCTCCCAAATAATTTCCCATATGGAAGCATATTGATTAAAAAACCATAAACATCTGACAGCATTCTAACATGACTGTGGAAAAAGCCCTCTGAGGAAAAAAAAATCCTTTATGTTAATGATATTGTGCATAGGAATCATTAGTGCCATCCTGTTTAGGGGATTGGCACCCAGTTGTAAAGGTCTTTACTGATTGGTGTTTTGCATAATTTTATACGTACAAGATAAAATATCTGCCACATTGTAAATAACCCAAGTGAGTCCTGTTCTCAATTTTAAGACCAAATTCCTGATAGTTTATGCCACCTCTTTGCAATTTTGATTTGAGCTGCTTTGTTCAGTTCTCAGGATATAAGAGTTTCTTAAATTTGCTTGTGGCATTTTTGATCTTAACTTGCTGTTTCCTTCCAGATCCACAGACTATTTCTAAAAGGCCAATGAAAGGTGAAGGAAAAAGTAAAGCTTACTGTATGTAGGCTGAAAGGTTATTTTACAGGAGTCCAGCGTAACTGAAACATATTAAGGAATCTGTAACTCAAAAGAAATTGAAGTCTGTTTGCCTAAAACCCTGACCTTGTTCTTGCAGCTTCTTACAAAATCAATTCCTTCAGCTCTTTAAATTTAATGTGAAGAGCACAGAAAAAAAAATGCAGTTAAATGCTGCTTTTGCTTACTAAGAGGAACATTTCCTAGTAAAAGTTACATCATTCTAAAAGTGCTCTGTGTTTCCAATCCCAGGCTGCAGGCTGGCCCCAAGATGCTCAAAACTTGGCTAAGGTCTGTTTCATACTTCAAAAAAAGCTTTCTAGGAAATGTGTCCAGATTTCCTGAAAGATGCTCCCATGTCCATGTTACTATCTTGACTTTCAACTTTTTGTAATGAAATTTGAATTCAAACAGCCTTGCTGATCTTCATTAGGCAAAGTTTGTTTGTTTGAGGTCTCTGTGACCAAATGGGATATCATTTTTGGTACTAGGTATCTTTAAACCTCACAAGCTGTTCATATGGCACAGCAGAATGAGTCCTCTGTAGCCTTCCCATTCCTCTCACTCCAGTGTGTGCTGCACAACAATATTCTTACTTCTAAGAAGTTGTGATTGCAAGAGGAAACTTAAGACTGCAAGGGAAAACCAAACTGGAGGTTTGGATGAGGCACAGCATGGATTTTCAAGTCTGCTCCTCTTAGGCTGCATTTTGGTACTCTGACTCTTGGCCAGCATATGTCCCTGTTCAGCAGACGGAATCATTTGAACGGTCTGTGCTAAGACTTGTCAAATTCTAAATTAAAATGCAGCTATCTTATCCTTTTTTTGTCTTAGACTTTTGCAGTGTGTCTCCTGCTATTAAAGTAGAGAAGAAGGCTGGGGAGGCATTTATTTTGACAATAATTGAGATTATTGATTACATATTTTACTTCTTTTACATCTTTTCATCTATGAAATCAATGATTTATACCATTTGTTTCAAAAGAAAAAACAGCTGGTGATAGGATAACTTCCACTAAAGTAGAGTCCCTCTAGCATAATTATCTTTATGTAAGTGTACTTCTGTTTTTTATTAGTTGCATTTAAGATCACAATTTGGTGTATGTCTCTTAATCCACAGAAGCTCCACAGAATGGTATCAAACTTCTGTCCTGTGGCTCCTAGGTGCATTGCATTTTATTACAATCACCTTCCTTATAAAAAAACCCCTCTTAATTATGTTCAAAATTCGATGCAGTTGAGAACAGTGCTGTAATGAGTTGAAATGCATATATGGTATTTTCCCAAATGGCACAGAATAGAAAATGTACAGGGTGGTACAGGAACATATAGTGCTATGTAACTTAAAGAGTTTAGTTACTTCAGGAAGCAGAACCGTTGACTAGAATTCAGACCTCATAAATTAAACTCCCTGTGCTGCAACTGACTAGCTGAGTGACTTTGGGGAATACCCTTATTCTTTCTGTACATTTTCCCCTTTGGTAAAATAAGAATAATATGACTGCAGAGAGGCACAGTGAGGCTTAAATCATATTTTCACAAAGTGCTTGGGGATCCTCTAAGGAAGGGCATGTATAAATGTGATTATTTATTATTTCATCATTTTAATCTTTTGAAGTGCATGAGCATTGCTAGATTCTTTCCGCTTGGATGCATATAGGCGTAGTAAAATTACAAATACATTTTCCTAAAAAGCAATGATATTGATGTTGTGAATCTGCAATACCAAGGGAGTTGGACAAATTTTAGGGTTGCAGGTGTAGTGATAGCTATCACAGAAGCGTGAGTCTCAAATATTGTATCTGAGAAGAGATTCACAGGGTCTTCAAAGGACTTTAGGAATGAATATAACAAGCTGGTCTGCTTTGTTCACCTGGTTTCTTATGTTTATTCTCTGATCTTTTAATATATAAGGATTGGTATTTTACTCTTAAATGCCTTTGGAATATATA
Source organism: Mesitornis unicolor (assembly GCF_000695765.1). Lineage (NCBI taxonomy): Eukaryota > Metazoa > Chordata > Aves > Mesitornithiformes > Mesitornithidae > Mesitornis > Mesitornis unicolor. Next base: position 13,058 of record NW_010162789.1, read on the forward strand.
TATATTTTTTTTAACCTGAAAAGTAATTATTTGAAAGAGAGCTTGTGGATGTGGTGGTGCTGAGGAGGGAAGCAGAGCAGAGCAGATGAGAGAGGGAAACTAAGTGCTAAAAAATGTTTTCAAGAAATACTTGTGAGGTGTTACAAAACTGCCCATGACAAAACTCCTCATGTAAACTCAGCAAGAAGGATTTCCTGTTGTTCAGAGGATTGCAACTTTTTAGAAGCTCTCTGGCCTAAGAAAGCAACCCAATAGTAACAGATGATGCTAAAGACACAGGCAGGGAACCAACATGGTTTCAATACTTTTCTCTCATTACAAGCTCTCTCAGTGCATACCTCGTGGGTTAATTACATGAGCTCTCACAACAGGAATCCTGGATTCTCTTGCAGCAACTTGTCGCAAGACGTGGTAAGAACACACACAGGATTTTGAGCTTGTAGCCTGTGAATGTGTGTCACCCTGGTAACTGTTTGCACCTGCAAGTATGAGTCATAAGAGCTGAGGATTTGTAGGGTGATTTTGTGTAGTTTTCTGAGCATCAGAAATTCTTCACAGACAAAGTCACATAGAAAAGAGCTTTAGTTTGACATTCTGGTTGCTCGATGGGCTTGACCAGGGCACCTGTTCCAGTCATCTCTGTCCCACTGCAGTGCACATGTGTACACTGGCTAAGGGTCTATCTCCTTTATTTAATGTGAACCCTTTTAGATGGGGATCATTGAAAGATCTTTTTTGTAGTTTAAGAAAGGCACTTGTCAGAAGTAAAGCGTATCTTAAAATTCAGAGTCACTACAGGGACCATGCTTATAAGCTGGTGTTCTATTCTGCAGATATCTTTCTAATAAGAATGGTATTTGTCCTCTTACAAAACCCATTTGATCTGAAGACCAGGCGCTTATAAATTGGATGGCTTCAGTAACTTTAGAGGGGAACTGACAATTAACACCAGCTGAGAATTTGTTCTTGAAAGTTTTACCAATGAGAGATTGCTGTTTTGTAGCACCTTCCATCCCTGTGTCTCACAGTGATTTGCAAACATTAATTAAAGTCTTATAGCACCCCTCTGATGTATATAAGTGTTGTTAGTCTTAGAGATGTGTGAAAAATTCATGGCAAAATTAGAGGTATTCGAAGTTTAACCCTGTCACAAGCTGAAGGATATTAAGGGAGTGCAAAGATATTTGAGATTATCCGTATGAGATAATTGGTCTGTCTTTTCCTCTCTTTGCTAGTATGTATTCACAGCCAAAATGTTTGTGTAATGTTTGTGTATAGCTTTCTTGTTATTGTTCCAATTTTCAACAGGAGTGGTTGGAGTTCTGTCACATAGTTGTTGCATTTTAATTCTTTGTACTTTCTAATTAGCCAAATCTATATAGTTGTCCACTATACAAAAGGAGGTCAGGTGAGTAACTCCCTGTCTTCTCAAGAAAACTGCAACTTTAGGTAGAATTTATCTGGGCAATATTAATTATGAAATCGTAATGAGAGAAGGAGGCTGCAAAGGAGAACTTGTTAGTGTTTGATTTCACCATAGCTATAAAGGAATATTTTCCTCTTCATACCACTTTGGGTGTATCTACATTAGTAGTTTAGATGAAAATTGGGGCTATAGAGTCACAAAACCCTAAACTTTCCATTTCAGAAAGCAGGTGAAGTGTGGTGTTGAAGTACTTTGAGGACTTTTATTTAGGAACAGTTGGCTTTCGTAATGAATTTTTTTTTAAGAAAAACGAAGCCATGACCATTCCTATTTTTTGTATAATTTTGCACTTTGTAAGTATTTTAAGCTAAGGCATTTCCCTTTACTATGCTATATTATTCAATTGGTTTGATAAAGCTCTAAAGGTGGGAGGTTGAATCAGTGTGTAGTACACTGTAACAAAACTCCAAAAAAACAGAAAAAAGTACGCTACTTTTAATAGTCTGTCCTACTGTGTAGCTCAGTGTCAAAAGGAACTTCACTGCCTCCACACACACACATCACAAAGTAAAGAGTTTGACTGTTATTTCAATTTGCTTTTGGTGAATCATTTGTGATAATGAAAATTCCTATCATCAGGCAGATTTACTAAAGCTGTGGATGACAGAGGAGAAAAGGAGGTTCTTAGACATATGTGAGTGTGCTACTTTTTAACCCTTTGTTTATTTAGATGTCCACTGGATGGGATTTGATGCATTAGCAGAATTTAGGATACGTTTTTCCTCTTTGTTAATATCTGCTTGTTATACTAATAATCTGTATTTATCATGAAAATTCAGTGTATAATGTATAATCATTCAGTGGTCTGTAGTGACCACTACAATTTAAAAAAAAAACAACAAAAACAAACACTTTTTGTTCTTATTAATAGAGCAATTGTGGTACCAATCTACTTCTTCTGAAAGACTACAGACAGCCTGCTGGAAAATCAGTTGCAGAATTCCCTGGTCAGAAACCTATATGCTAGCAGAAGGCTTATTTGAACTATGAATAGTCGTAAGCTGCAGAGCCTAGAGTTGAGCTCAGTGTTAACCACCAGGTACTATGGTACTATTCTGGCTTGGACCCATCTGTCTCTGTAAGGGGCTGTATAATGATGATTGACTGTCATTTTCCCATCTTGGAATGGTCATGTGATTATGCTGAGAAGGATATATTGGAAATTACATCAGTGTTCATATTATAGACCTAGGTACATGCCGCAGAAATGTTCTGCTGAGACATCCTAGTAACCAGCCCAAATGCAAATCATAGTTCTGCAAAGGAAAATATAAGGCAGGACAGAAGGGCAGGTGGTTCTCTGACAAGAAGGAAAGGCTACAGTGGACACCTTGAGTGCAGCTTTGTATGGGAGAGAAAAAGGAGAAAAATGGGTTGTTTTGCCACTGAATTCTTTAGAAGTGAAAAACTTGAAACAAGCTTAGAGCACTGCAACCTTTTCAGCTCCCTAGTATATTGAAGAGGCTGTCACCTGAGTAAATATTAGGTAAAGAAGAGCATATCATATATTTCGTAGCTGTTGACTTTAAACAGCAAAAAGATGAAAAATCTGAATTTCTAGTCAGGTACACATGATGGGCAGAATTTTGTCTTGTGCCATCATCATAATTTCAAAAAGAAGAGTGTTTTGTTTGGGTCTAATCTAGTTAAGATCAGCTCCCTTTTTAGTTACTACTGTATTTTAAGAAGGCAATTTTTCAACTCTCTGCTAATGTAATTTATCACCTACAGTCAAGGCTCTGACAAGATACCAGCTCTTGTGTTATGCATAGTAATTGCTGCTGCCCTCTTTGGATTTACTCTCTGTGTTCTTTCTATAGCTGGAGTACTTCTGCTCTTATATCTGCTTTTCTGGCAAGAATATTGCAATGAAACAAAAGTATCATAATTCCTCATCACATGCAATATATACTGTCTGTGATTTTCCTTTCTATAAAATGAGGCATACAGAGACTTGGTATAAAGTGTGTTGCATCATCAAAATTAAAAAGGTAAATTTGAAGTATTAAGTGGCTAGAGGAATGACATGTAACAGGGTAATTCATCAGGGATCAGGTAAAAAAATGTTGGCAATCAGGTCTCTGATTAAAAGCTGCCAGTGACTGCTCCATGCATAATTAAGACAGATTCTTTACAGACTTCAGTTTATGCAGAATGATTACAAATGCTCAGTATTGGAGCAGTTCATTCACATGATGCTTCATTATAAGCTTCTTTAACTCTTTCATGATCTCAAAAATATAGAAGACATAGCACTAACATAATTTAGCCACAGCTAGAGTTCTAAGCTCAATTTCTCAACCTGAGAATTTCAGTCTAATAAATTATCTAAATTTCAATATTTATCAATTATAATTCCTAGTTACACTTAAATTTGAAAGGTCTCAAAATTAAAACACAGCTTGGTTTTTATACATTAATAACCTAAAAGCAATTAGCTAGAGTAAAAGTAGGATATCAGCTATCCTTTTGGCTCTAGGATTTACCATTACAATACTTTCAGAGCAGCTTTGTCTCATTGCCACCCAGGCAAGTTCCATGTTGAAGAAATTTTGTTGGAAAGCAATATTCTTTCAAAATATTACATAAAAGGAGTTGTATTCAGGAAGGTTTTTCATCTGAATATTTATATTAATTATAAAAACCCTGAGAAATCCCGTATGAATTCTTATAATACATCTTTTAGAAGTGAATATAGAGTTTTTCTGGATGACATGGATGATGGATAATTAAAATTCTTTTGGATTCTTACTCTCACACAAAGAGAATTTACCACCTCTCTGTTTATTGCTGAAAGTGAAGTTCTCATGTTAGTACAAAAGATATCCAGAAATAATTGCAGTCTCATCATGAGTATGAACATCCAGCTGGGATTTAAATCCCAATGATGGAGCGCAAAGAGTGACTCGTTAAAGCAAAATTCTTATTAGTGATTTGAACCTCCACATTGTGGTAGGTACAAAATGTCTATGCTAGTTGGAAATTAAAGGAGCAAGAGAAGAAGGAAATAAACACAGCTTCTGAGAACATGGCCTGGAAAATTATAAATGCGTTTGCTCGGTAAGGCATTTTTAATGAAGTGCCTAATACTCTATTCATACCAAATCATTCTCCTGTGGCTTGGATAATCAAGATTAGAACTATTCTAATATCATCTCCTCCTCCGTCCTATTTGATGGCACAGATACATGTGTTGGCCTGAAGACAGATCTGTTCCATACCACCTTTTAGTCTTCTGACATTTATCAGCTCTATACTGCAACAGAAACAAATTGTGCACATGTTTTTCATAACAAAATTTTGTCTAAACAAGCATTCAGTTTTAATTTCTTCTACCAGATGAATCTACAGAGCTGTGGCCACAAATATCTTCCTAATTAATCTGTTGTAAAATAGATATATTTCCATGAAGTAGGTGTATGTGTATATGCCAGCCCACACTGTACACTGTGAATGGGGAAGGATTTGAAGACCACCTTCTTTATCAGTGCATTCACAAAATCTGTCTGTGTTGTCAGCTAGGGCTGCTGACTTCTGTGAACTTGGTTCAAGGTAATTGCTCTCTCTAACTACAGCAATTCCTTATTGTATGACAAGGCAGTCAAAACTGACAGCTTGGCCATCTAAAAGAAGATGCAGTGAAAAAAAAGTGGCAGGCTCTGGGAAGTCTGTCATGTGTGTGCAGATCAGCTCAGGAAATAACATCGTTCCACAGGTAGGAAAAAAAGTATTTGGGCCTAAGAGTGTATTAAATACATTTGAGATTTCACGGGTGGAAAGAACATTCAATCTAAATAAGTAGTTTTAGGAAAACTTTACATTTGATACAATTCTGCTCTAGGAAGATTTGTTTTCTGGTTTTTGAGTGACAAAATCCTGTCACTAGTAACAGGACATTGACAGAACTGCTACTCATCTCTCAGCATCTATGAATTTCATTGAGAATGTACATTTCAACGAGCCTTTCATCTTGCATGCTTGTTGCATTTGATTTTTTGATTTGTTTCTGTTAACTTCTGCAACCTCGATTTCTGCAGTCAAACTCATCTATAGTTGATGACTCCTAAGATCTTCTATTCAGTACCTTCTGACCCTAGATCAAGTATCATTTTAAATTAATGGTATTTAAAATACTAAAGCGGTAAGTTAAGGGAATTATCCTGTGGATGTTCTTACATTAATTTTGCTGTATTATCTTCGATGGTAACCATGAGTGCAAATGATCACCTAGCACATATAGAAAATACGGATTTATTTTTGCAAGTCAGTAGCTACTAATCCCAATGAGGATGGTTCACTGTCTCAGTATCTCCACTATTAAAAAGAAGGAATCCAAACAGCTGTGCTTGAAATAGCACATCTAGAAACACAGGTTAGAGTTTATATCTTTGCATTGATCACAATGTATAGTCTAGTACTGGTCTGTTTTGACGTATGGCTGAGAGTGGCTTTTAGGAACAAGTAGAAAAAAGAAAACCTCATATGTATCTCATCTCTCACAATGTTAATTAGTGTGCAATTAATCTACTACATGCAGCTCTTCAAAGAGGGAAGACTTTCCTCAAAATCTCATCTCATGCAGAGCGCAGTGTTGTCCAAGATGTGGTGCAGCAAAATACTAATAAAATTCAACCCTTTTAATCTTTGAAGGCTTCTGTCATGATGCTCTGTAATAAGTGAAAAGGATTCTCTTATTAGGTTGCCTTTCTACATATTGACGCAGTGGATGTTTTAAGGATTCGTGCTAATGTATTGTTGCTAGTTTTCTTTTGGCTAGGATTGTGAAGTAGCAATAGGATTCCTATCTTTACAGAATGGACATCACCATTCTACAGGAAGGAAGGCAAATAATTCACATGAATGTGCTTTTTTGTTCAATTAATAATCAATTAGTGATCCATTAAACAGGTTAGGAACACTTGTACCATTGTCTTTCATATATAGTGTCAAACCAAGAAACCAATGGGCTGCTGAGGATTGTAAAGCATGCTTTGCAAAAGTAGTCTTGGGTTGATACTGGTGTCATAGAATCGCACCAAAATGGCTACACGCGCACAGATAATGAACTCAAACAAGCTTTTAATCTGCAGCTGAAATTAAGCAGACAAAACTTCATTCACCAAAATAACATTCCACTGACATTTAACAAATACAGGTTCGATATGCTGGTTGGGAATATTACCAGACACAGCTGAGTTAAGAATTCTTAAACTTTTGGCCAAACGATCCAAAAGGTGCACTCACTCACTCACCTAAAAAGGGAGGGCTCTCAATCTCAAGAAGTTACCTTAAGTGGCGTCCCAACTGCAGACCTGCTGCTCCAAGGAGGACCAACTCAAATGAGTCCTCTGACAGAGCCCCATTTATACCCTGGTCAAACCTGATCTGTGGTCAGTACATGGTCGTGTCAGCCCCCTATTGGCTGAGGACCCCAACTTTCCCACCTTTGACCCCCACTGTGTGGACCAGACATGAGCTGTGAGGGGGCAGGCAGTCCTGGCACCACCAGGGCCAGAAACTTTAGCACTGTCTTTGTTGCGTTTTTCTCGGGTCTTTAGTAGGGTGGGTGCATCTGCCACAAATGGTGACACCATTATTTTCACCATCATGTAAAGTTACCATTGAAGTTATAATTGCCACTGTATAGTGTTATTGAAAACTGTTGATAACTAATTTTTCAAATACCTAATGTATTGCACCTCATCCTAGTGTATCAGAAAACTGTTAGGAAGAAGAAGAGAGTACCATCTTCATTTAAGAATGAACTAAAATTGGATGCCAGCTTGTTTATATAGCTAAGAATAGTACTGGGCTTTACAACTATATCTAGTATCATCTTTGGTAGATCACATCACAGGGGAAAGAAGTCAATATATTTTGATGGGTAACTTGTACCTCTGAACAAGATTTAATTGTGGGTAAGGTGGCACAAAATTGGTTAAATGGAGTTGCTCGGGACTTCATCAGTTTGAATGAGATAAAGTCTGGTCTCGAGCCCAACAAATGTTCTTGAACTGCTTGCTTCCTATTGGATGTGATACTGTTTTCACTATGTTTTTGATGAATGTATTCTATGGTAAACTTCCTCCTTCAGAGACATCTTTTTTGAGCTCTCCCTTTACGAAGCACAAAGGCGTTCTCCCTGCCTTGTTATCTAGGTCCCATTCACAGTGCATAAAATTATGACATTTCATTCTTTATATAAATGTATTGTAGGGAAGTAAAGCAAATAAAAAGTAATGAGAAGACGAGCTTTGATGGCACTGTAGAAGAAATGCAGTATTTCAGTGAGAAAAGTGACAACCAATAATGCTGCCCTGTTTTATCTTTTTGAGCACATTTTACATTTCATTCTAGTGCTTTGCATTAATTCATATAATACATCTGTTGATAACAGGTTTATTTAAAACTCGTTAAAAGTTATAGAAAAATGAGATTTGCATAGAAAACATGTCTTTGGAACTTTCTGAGTTTCCCCCTTCCTCCTTTTTTGAACCCTCAATGTACACAGCAAAATGATAATATGGCAATCAATCTTCTCTTGGCATTACTTGCCAGTATTTCTCAAAAACCTTCATGTAAAGGAAGCAGGCATAGGATCCAGGCCTTCCAAACTTGCAAAGGCTATAAGCCTAAGGCAGTTCTAGATGCTATTGTTGAGGATTGGGAACTGCTTAAAAGTGCTCCAACATGGTAGAGAGGTCTCATGGTCCAGTGATTCTTATTTCTGAGCATGTGAGACCTTGGTGTTTGTTGGACGTGCCAGGCTAAAGGCCCTTGAGGGAGCAACTGTCTGCTGGTGTGCAGAACTGCACCTGCTCTGCTCCTCTGCCACTGCATGCCTGAGTACCCAAATGCCCTTGTGCATTTGTGGATCCCCTCCAGCTGTAGAAATGTAGCTTTTTTCTCCTGCTAATTTAGTTCTTGGCTGTATTCCTAATTCTTCCCACGAGGAAGGGATATGAGTAGCAATTGTTAAAAAATGTGGGATGTGGATACTTGCCTATTTGAAACTATGGGCAAAAAGCATGTATAAATGATCAAGTACATTAGTCATGCCTAAGTAACTAATAGCCTTTTTTTTGTAGCTGTCCTACAGTAAATCTTCCATTATTCATTGTGTTATTTACACCCTAGTATATGTGTTTATGCTGTAGTGTGAAACTGTTTCATAGATGACATCTAAGCAGATGTCACTCTAACCTCAGTAACTTTGAATACACTGCAACCTCTTTAACCCATTTTCCTTATCCTATCTATCACATTTATTTATGGCGTTTCTGTGACACAATATGAAGTAATGGTTGCCACAGGAACTGCTGCAGCTGTGAACAAGCAGCCATTTAGCTGTCATGGTACCATGCAAGGGCAGAGGGACAGCATAGGCAGCTCTGCGAGGGACGAGAGTCATGCAGTCCCAGCAGTCAGCTTTCTAGCTATACGTTTCTAGGTCCACTATGTTTTTGGAGTAATCTTTGCAGCAAGCTTTCTGGAGGTCAATGCATTAGATGCTGCCAGCTGGCTGCAAGGAATAAATATGTTCTGCTTTTGAAATGACTAGATAGAAAGTTAGCTCTCTGCTTCACAGCAGAGGTGTTTGGAGAGTGTTGTCTATGGACTAATCAGCACAGCACTCTGGGACCTTTCAGTAGGTCAGCTGTAAAAAGTCAGGCTTATTAAGGAGCACAGAGAGTACATTTCTCTCACACTTGGTATCCAGCTATTGACATCAGTGTTTCATTGAATCACAAAGCAAGCTAGTCCCAAGCTGTTGGCATTTATCTAGGTGAACATCTGCTATGAGCTGAAGGAGAGAGAGATCAGTGTGAGGCAGCCATGTGCTGTGAAAGTTTCCTCCTCTTCCCAGGAAGCTATTTTCTATATTACCTGTGGAATTTTCTTCTCTTTCTTCTCCACTTCCTTAATTTGGGATGATCACAGCTTCCTCAGTGCTCCTGCCTCTACTCTTTGTTGTTACCTGCTGAAGGAGCCAGGAGAGCGGGATTTTTGCTGTCATAGCATAGGCTGGAAGTACAGACAGGGACTCTACTTCCTAAATCCATCTGTGCCATCTCCTTGACTTGCTGCCAGAAAGAAATGATTCCTCACCATTTTGAAGAGGGGTCTCCCTTTTTCATTTCATTTTCCTCAGTAGCCCACTGATCTCAATGAAGAAATGGAGCAGTCCTCAGCTCTTTGTTCCCCTCTAGCAGTTCATCGTGGCTAGAATGAAGGAGGAAATTATTTTAGCAGACAACAAAGCTGGGAAGGAATGGACTGAGTTGTGAGAGGGAATTGGGTGGAGACAAATCTTTTTCTGTTAGTAGCAAGTCAGCTCATGGAAGTGTTTCAAGGCAACATGCCTGCTCTACTTGGTATGTTGCAGGTTTTAGCAGGATTAAAAAAATACACTTTAGTATTTTTAAAAAAACAACAATTTAAGTACAACCAATTGTAACAGCTACTTCTTTTCACTGTTTGGCTTGCAATGGAGAAGTTGTCAAATTAAAATAAATTATTGGTTGTTGACTTTTAAAAATTATTTTTAGAAGAAAGTGCTCTTTCAGAAGTATGATAAAAATGGCTAACTGGTAGTTCTGATAGGACTGAAACAACCACTGCAGAACAAGCTGAATTTCAGTCCTAGAGAGTAATAGTAGTGAACCAAAGTTAATGAAAGGTCAAGACCAGTGTTATTTTATAGACTTCCTTCAGTGTAAAGAAGCAGCATTGAACCTCTAAAGAAAGGACCAGGATAGCTTAATAAATATATTCTTGGATAAAAGAAGTTAGCTGAAGAATTGGGTGGATCTCAGTCAACCTGTTGTTCCTATACCATTGCTTTGGTATATATCCATATTACTTGTGGCTTTATGTGTATTAGCATGTAACAACGGTGATTTATCTTTTGTTGTGCAAGAGGACTGCCAATTTTATTGCATGAAGGTGTTTTAATTATGTGGCCAGAAGAATTAAAAAAAAAAAATAAATCATAAGAGAATAGCAGATGCTTTTGAAATTAGATTGCTTTCACTTCCACAATCTCTGACCCACTAGTCTTGTGAGGTGAAGCAATTATGTAGATGCTAATGTAAAAGTGAGGCAATGGAAAAAAAGTGATATCATACATATCTATTAGATTATTGAAAATTCTGAATTACTTTCTTAATGGAATTTTCTCACGTTATAGCATGTTTCAGCTCTTGAGTTCAACACTGTGCAATAAGTCTTATACAGTCACCAGCATTTTTAAATTAATGTATTAAACTTGGAGTATGTGTTTAATTCAACATATCTCTTGTTTTTTATGCTGTTCATTACAGAATCACACAGAATCACAGAACGT
>NW_010162790.1:0-8488 GCF_000695765.1 Mesitornis unicolor
ATTATAATTAATATTTTATAATATAATGATATTTTAAAGTGTAGTTAGAAACTGATATAAGATTCTGAGAGTACATTAAATATCTGCAGATTTGAGTTATCAGGACCTCTGCAGTCAGTATTGGTGCAGTTGAGAGAAACTGACTTTTTGTAAATCAGCAAATTTTTGCAGACTTTCCAAAACAATGATAACATCTGCTTCAGCTCAGGATGCGAGAGCCTTACAAAAACAGGTTAATCCTTGTGCAAACATTACCTTCACCTGAGCATTTGTGCTCTTACTATATCTTTTCATAGTTCTTGGTGTTTTGTTAGTCTTATAAAATACCAGGGTTTACTGCCCAAGGGCACTGTGAGATTTTCAAGCTTGGAAGTTTGGATTGTGAAGGAAAAGCTGGTTTGTAGGCTGGGAATGGGCTCACTTGGGAGAAAAAATGACAGCATTAATCCTTAATGGAAAAGGGATCAAGTTCTACATGGGCTCCTGGTTTTAATTGAAAGTTTTGTTATAAGACTGTGAAAATACTTCTCTTGTGTTGAAGAACAAAGTAAACACTGTTAATTGAGCAATTAAGGACCGTGTATGGTTTGGGTACTCTTGAATGGCACTGGTTTTGCACTAGGTTTATAAAATTTGGGAGGGATTAAGTTCTTGTCCTTTGTTTTCTTAAGGGACATGCTCTTGAGGTTTTCTGTTTGTCTAGATAGGGTTGGTTGTTTGGAAAAGTGCATTAATATATCATTCATATAGCCATCTAGAGGGACCTGGACAGGCTGGAGAGGTGCCAGGCCCATGACAGACTGGGCCCATGCCAACCTCATGAAGTTCAACAAGGCCAAGTGCAAGGCCCTGCACCTGGGTAGGGGCAATTCCAAGCACAAACCCAGGCTGGACGGAGAATGGCTCGAGAGCAGTCCTGAGGAGAAGAACCTGGGGGTGTCGATAGATGAAAATCTCAACATGAGCTGGCACTGTGTGCTTGCAGCCCAGAAGGCCAACTGCATCCTGGGCTGCATCAAAAGAAGCGTGGCCAGCAGAGCGAGGGAGGGGATTCTGCCCCTCTGCTCTGCTCTCGTGAGACCCCACCTGGAGTACTGCGTCCAGCTCTGGGGTCCTCAACATAAGAACGAAGTGGAGCTGTTGGAGCGGGTTCAGAGGAGGGCCACAAAGGTGATCGGGGGCTGGAGCACCTCCCCTGTGAAGACAGGCTGGGAGAGATTGGGCTGTTCAGCCTGGAGAAGAGAAGGTGCTGGGGAGACTTGGAGGGAGGTCTAAAGCTGCCCTTTTTATGGGGATGTGTAGTGATAGGACAAGGGGTAATGGCTTTAAACTGGAAGAGGGTAGATTTAGACTAGGTTTTAGGAAGAAATTCTTTACAGTGAGGGTGGTGAGACACTGGCACAGGTTGCCCAGGGAAGCTGTGGATGCCCCCTCCCTGGAGGTGTTCAAGGCCAGGTTGGACAGGGCTTTGGGCAACCTGGTCTGGTGGGAGGTGTCCCTGCCCATGGCAGGGGAGTTGGACTGGATGATCTTTAGGGTCCCTTCCAACGCAAACCATTCTGTGATTCTAGATGTTTCAGTAGCTTTTCCCATTGCAGGGAACAGCACAAAGTTACTTATCTACCTAGGGACTGTACTCCTAGATCTTGGTTTGAAGTATTTATGATAATTTAAAAGAAGTCTTAAGCATTGGAAGGAATCACATCTTAGTGTCCAGCACTCACACAGACTTTGAGGACAGTGCTTAATTTTCATAACATAAATCTTATTCCATAAAAAAGTAGACTGTGGCTGAGCTCAATTTATATTGAGTTGCTGTCATGAGTGAAAATACAATGAAAAAACTTCAGGCTTAATTTCCAAAACTCTTAACATCAATCTTTTTTACATATACTTGTGAAATTTTTTTTTTGTGTGTGGGTTGGGTTTGGGTTTTTCCTGGCTTTATTTCAGAATGAGAAGAATACTAATGCATAGATGAAGCTGGTGAATTGAGGTTGCATTTTAAAAAGTGCTTCCCTAACGTCCTCCAGTGATGTTAATCTTTTAGGTGTTCTAAGAAGCTTTCCTGAGAAGTGATAAATGAAAGCATGAGGTTATAAAATTCTTAAGTATAATATTTGATGATGTTGTTCTTGTTTTTATAAAATAGATCATTATTAATTTTAAGAAGGGGATATTATGTGACAGCGAAGCATAGGTGACAAAGAATATTAAAGTGCTTAGAGGTGGTTCACCCCTACAAAGCTTTTATGGTTTAAAAAAAGTAGCATTAACGTGGCATTTTTAAATGCAGCTCTAGATGTGTTCTTTAGGGTCAGGTATTTTGTTGTTAGTCAAAGGTTTAGTTTGCTTCTGAGAATTCAGATCTACATTAGTGCGGAAGCTGTTCTGTGTTGGTGACTGGGACTTCAAGTAATGATTTCTTTAGCAGGAAACTTATCTACACTGTAGCAGGGCTGCCTTTGCCTTTTTGAGATACAGTAGCAGGGAACATCAAAGGAGAATCCTACTTTGAGGAGGAAGCAATGCAGAATACTTTTTTCCTTTTCACACTAGCTAAGAATTAATTGCCTAAATTTTGATTGAAACTGCAACGTATAATTTACTTGTTGAAACACTAGTCATGTTTTGGTGATGATTTTTAATATAGTTTTCAGTTTAGTATTTGGTGTGGAAAATAAGCGATTTAAGGTACAGCTGCAGGAGAGAAGCTGGAACACTGCACCAGGGAATCAGAAGATGGCCGTGGTAGCAGTGGAGCCAGCGGCGAGTCATGTTTCAGGAATTTCTGTCAGAATATGTAAAAAATGATGGGAGGAATACAAGTGCCTGCAGGTGAATTCTAACGTCATTTTATGTGCCTGAGAATATCTGAGACATCTGCAGTGGGCTGTAAGATCCTGATGTGGCTGTAAAGGGGGCATAGTGTTCTGGACTGGCAGCTGGATGCCAGGCAAAATACTGACTTTTCTGGTATTTTTGTTTCTGAAATGGCAGTAGGAGCTTGTGTGTGGGCACTGAGTCACTACAGTCACTGTTTCTTTTCAACCTTTCATTTTTTGTGTGCTTTAGGTTTTTTTAAGTTCACAACCTCTCAATTAGCTCTTCCTCTTACTGAAAAAAATACAGACACTTACATGACACCACCGTTGTACTGCTCACCCCCGTTTGTGTGGTGGCGCTTGAACTGCACAGTAAACGTGACAGACCTTTTGTGTTCTTAACTTACAGCTCTTGTGGGAGAGACTGGCTATTTGTGCAATGTTTAATAACGCTATTGCTGGGCTTTGTATATAAAATCTAGATTTTTTTGGAACTGATTTGAGGTTTGGGTTTTAAGTAATGTCTGAATGATACAATTTGTTTCATGTATTTTTTCATGGTATCTGGGTGTTTGGAGTATGAAGAGTTCAGATGCCTAAATCCTCTTTGAAATTTGTCCTTTAAACTACAGCATCGATTTAAGACCAAGTCTAATAATGAAATTTGCAGTCCCTCCTTTTCCTCTCTTCTCCCTCTTGTGTTCTGCTTACATACCTAAAATGTACATAGTTTATAGTTTCTTTTGTCACTAGACATTTGTGTGCCTTAAGTCCTTCTACACGTACCCAGGGCTGCTGTCATCTCAAATGAACGGAGCGTGTTGACTTCTTTGACAGAGTTTTTATGAACAAGGCGTTGCTGTATGTGGGTCATCTGATGGCTGTAGGTGAGCTCCAGTTGTGCCTAACACATCCTGACAACAGCCTATTTGTCTGTGTTTACTTCCTTGCCAAAGGAGGAAGGATGGTGGGATGCTGTTACGGTTGGTGCGAGCAATTTAAAGCAGAGCTAAACTGGGCTGTGGCTTCTTCCACGTAGAGAATAGCTTCACCAGTAGAGTTTAGGTAATGCTAAACTGCAGTTTTTCCTCTGCTGTTACACTGCTGTCATGCAGGAAAAATCCCAAAAGAGAGCAATCATGTCGTCTGCTGGTGAAGAGAAAGGTGGTAGGGGGTGGGTGGTGTCTTGTATTTAGCCCCACAACTTGTTCTGTGTCCAGTGAAACTTAGATGCCATGAATAATTCGGCTTCTGGAGCCACATGCATATACATTTGGTGCAGTGATACTATTGGTTTTCTGAACTTAACTAGCCCACAACTTCCTAAGAAGTCTTAAGTGATTCTTTATGGTCTGCCTTAACCAGGAACAACCTCTACTGTCTTACTATGAAGAGGTTAAAAACATGCAGTAGGACAACAGAAGCTGTGTTAAGTTTGACTAGCAAGTTATCAGTGTGCCATCACATTCAGGCGTGTCTGGATAAAGTTGATGATAACTGATTTAACAAATGGTGTTTCTCAGAGTTCTGTATAGCTGCAATTTAGATGTTATCACTGCATTTCATAATGCTGAATAGTCTCAACGTTCTGCTTATGTGCATAGAGGGTAAGGGTTATATTGTAACTAGCATTTAAAAAGTATACGTGTATGAAACATATACAGGTATTCTGATAATGTTATATATGCAGAAAAAGAATGAAAGACTTACGCATTCCATTCAAAAGAAATATTTAGACAATACCTAAAAATTAGAATAACTTCTGTAATTTTCTAAGAGTTAGAAAGATTAAGCAGTTGACGTTCAATTGAAATGTAGTGCATTTCAGCGCACATGTCTCCACAGCATTTTGTTGAGGAGAATTGTGGGTATTTGTACCCAAGCTATAATTTATTGGCATGTACAAGTCATGCTTTCTACTGTTAAAATTAACTCTCATAGCCTTTACTTACACTTTGCTTTTTTCTTTTTTCCAGATAAGCTTTGTTATAGAAGCATTTTAAATACTGTGCAAAGATGGCAAGTCTCATGAGTCAGAGTCTGTTGACCTACGTAGAAGAAGGAAATGTTCCTGCTCTGAAGGCGCTTCTGGAGAAATGCAGGGATGTAGATGAGAGAAATGAGGTAAGATGACTTTTGGAAAGGTCAGTTTCGTATTGCAGTTTATTGCTTACAGAATTAATTAGTGAGATCACACTGGTTATTTAATATATGAAAGAAATCAGTTGAAAACAAAACTAAAATTATTTTGCACAGTGCTCAGTTCTGTGAGCACCTCAGCATCTTCTTTGTATTTGTTTTCTGAGTGGTGTTCTGAGATGAAAAATGTGGCTCCATTCTTACTTTGTGGATGGAGGTTGCAGCTGGATTTTTGCAGCTAGGAGTTGTTTTTTAGTTCACAGATCAGCTGCATGTGCATTCTTGCCCTGTCCATTTCGGCCTGAAACCTGGGATGATAATTCTTCCCTCACATCCTGGTTTCCAGGCAAGAGAAGCTTTGATACAGGATCCAGGTAGAAGCATATTTTGTCACTTACTCTGAGCAGATGCTCATCTGGATGAAAAGACATATATCCAAAAGGTAAGCCTAGATCTAACGAGAAGTATTTAATGACTTTACCATGATTACACAGGAAGTCTTTATACACAGTAGTAAGTTGTAATGTGGATTATTCTGAATCCTGGGATAGTGCAATAATCGTTTGCTGCTCCTTTGTCATTTGATCTGGTCTGATGTGAGCATATCACCACCAGCAATTTAAGCAAATGTGCTGTGGTTTCATTATACTGCACTAAAGCTTCCTGAGAATTTCTCAACAAGTTTGATCCGTGTAAATATTTGTTTTTGTTGATTATATTGTTTTGCACAATGTTTAAAATTCAGGCTATCTTGATGCATTTTATGTATTTTACAAATAAGCTTGGATGATTTGACTAATTTATTTCACCTTCTGTAGTAGACTTATGCATCTGAACTTTTGTTTCATCTGGATGTATACCTTGTATAATGAATTTTTGTTTTTGTTCTGATTGCTTGCACAATGTTGTAGAACTAGACCCTTGTTGACTTATGTAACGTATTTAGAGAATCAGATTCATAGAAAAAGTTCAGGATAGGAAGGACCTGTGGAGTTTATTGGGATCAATCTCCTGATTGCACGGCTGACTTCATAGTTACATCAGGTTGCTCAGGGACTTACGTAAGGAAAATCTGGAAGTCTTCATGAATGGAGAACCTGCAGCCTCTCTGGGCAGTGCTCCAATGCTTAACCACTCTTTGTTTAAAAACATTTTCCTTATGTTTCATTGGAATATACTTTGCTGCATGTTGTGATTGTTGATTCTTGTGCATCTCTGAGAAGAATCTGCCTTTGTCTTCTGAGATTCTCCTTCACTACAGGTAGCGTAAGACTGATGTTGATTGCCCTCTTCTCTTTTCCAGGCTGAACAGTTTCCCCTTGCATATGTTGTGCTTAAGTGTCATAACCATCTGAGTGACCCCGTTGCTGGAGTCTGCATTTTATGGGTATCTCTGTTGTTCAGACTCTATTGTGAGCCCAGAATGGGGCACTGGATTCAGCCTCACCAGTGTTGAGTAGAGGGCTCGCTGTGCTTTTGCTAATGCAGCCCAATATTTGGTTTGCCTTTGCTGCAGGGGTGCACTGCTAACTCATGGCCCTGTTGTCCCTCAGGACCCTGAGCCTATTTCTGCTGCATGGCTTCTCTGGCTGGCAGTCCCTTGTCATGGGCTCAGTCCATTCGAGTCTGCATTTGGATTTGTTGAACTGCAGGAGGGCTGTCAGCCCATTTCCCCAGCCTGTTGAATCCTCTCTGGACAGCATCCCTGCTCTCTGGTGTATCAGCTGCTCTCCCTAGCTTGGGGCAGGCTGTAAACTTGCTGAGAGTGCTTTCTGTTTCAGGTTGTGGGTGTTGATGAAGATGTTACGATATTAGCCCCAGCTCAAGCCCTCTCAACTTGACACCAGTTACTGTGAACAGTTGAGCATTATCCATTGAGTCTCATGGTCCAGGCAGTGACTTTCCAATTCTTTTTTTTACATGTCTAAGAAAATCAGAGCCACTCTGCAATGTATGACACTTCTTACAGGAGGGGATCCCCCCCTTTTTTTTTTTTAAGTCTTGTAAAATGCATGTTCTGTTGCACTATTTGTTTAAACCTGTAAGATGGAAAGAATATTTTTGGGATATATTACTCATGCAAATGTGGAAATAATGTACAGAATTTAGCCTTCGTGTAGTCATTAGATCTGGTTTCAGTTAAGACAGTTTTCTTTCATAGTCAGCACCTACATTTCATGCTGTGTATGTCCATATGTTGAGGTAGTTGAGATGGGAGAATTTTTAAGTTTCAGAGCATACACATGAACCTCACCACCTGGTGTGCTGTGTGTCTGAGTAACTGACTGTTCCCTCTGCTGGTAATTCCTCTCAACAACATGACTGAAACCAGACGAGTCTGTGTTGACTTTATCAACAGTGTCACTGCCTTCACCTTCATTTCTGAGGTTTTCTTCTTCTCCTGATGTGACTGAGTGTACTGCTGGGTGTCAGTAACTGCCTTTTGCAGAGATCATTTCCCAGATACCTAATTTTTTCAGTCTTATGAAACATTGCATTGGAAAAGGTAATTCTGGAGATATGTATGGTTTGAATCAGTTTTAAACCCATGAGGCAGGGAAGAACTGTTTATACATATCAATAATAGGAGTTTTGTTTAAGTTCTAGCTCTTCATTGAAATTCAGTGGCATTGAGTGCAATTCTATTTTCAGTTTTCAACCTGCCGAGGCATCTTTTCTTCTTGAGTAAAAAGAAAATACCAAAACAGCAGTGCCACTGGAGTAGGTCTAAAAAGATTGCTGGCAAGCTAAGGTTTGCTAGCGCCAGGACCTCCTAGGCTGTGGTTTGTCCAATGGCAGGATCACCCACGTTGTTACCAACCCTTTATATCTTGACTGTGATCAGTTGCCAGAAAAACTGGAATATTCCAGTCAGTTTGTGTATGGGCAGCTTTGCTGAACTAACACCAGCAGTTTCAGTTAAGTGGAGCAGCTGTCAGTCTCTCTGCCCTTTCCCCTGCGTGTCCTTTCCCCTGTGTGCGTTCTTCTCTTTTGTGCTAGATGCATTGATTACTTAACAGCTAATGACAGATACTTGCCTGGTGTGATATGCTTTGATCCTAACAGCCTCCAGTTTCCTTTCACATGCCTTTCCTTCTGCTATTGCTACCGCTGCATCTTCAATTCTGAATCTTCTGTTTCAATTCTGAATCTTCTCTCAGACTGTGAGAGAGCACTACTGTGCAAGATAACACCACTGAGTGATTTCCCTAAAATGGTACAGGTGTGCCCCTTTGTGACTTGGATATTCCAGTACTTAGATTTAGCTGTGATGTACAGATCTACAGTGCTTGATATACTTGTGAGAAATATGAGCATTTTGTTGTGGAGTGTCTAGACTCTTGGACAGCTTTTGAGCATTAATCTAGATGTCTCAGATGTAGTAATTATCTTTTGTTTCTTTGTGATGAAATTTTCATGATTTGCTAGAATCTTGAACCTGTATTTGAGAATCTTCTAGCAAAAGGATGTTTTCATTACCCCTATAGAAAAGTTTTACATGTCTAAGAAAATCAGAGCCACTC
>NW_010162791.1:0-1906 GCF_000695765.1 Mesitornis unicolor
TTAACAAATTACTTCCCACACACAATTTCTCGCATACGTTTGCTTGCTCTGTTATACTGAAGCATAATTAACAAGTTTGTAATCTTCTCTCAGGTCTATATTGAGTCTTTGCCACTCTTAATTTGTTATTTTCAATTTAAAAAAATAGTGAAGCATCTTTCTCTCTATCCAATCTGTCTGGCTAAAATGATCTAATGCTCTTGTAAAAGTAATGATGATAAACAGTGAGTAATTCCTCCAAGATGTTTCCTAACAGGATTTGTCTTTTGACTTAGACTATTTGCACTGAAAGCAGAGGCAATGCATACAAGCTACTGGGAACTTCAGGAAGGCTGCAGTGTGTGTGTGGGGGGGAGGGGGTGCAGTGTTTGTGATAATGGGGAGAGCTCCAAAGGCTATAGAAAAATGGCAGAAATTGACCTGCAGCTGGGACTGCTTCACAGAACCACAGAGCTCAGGGCAGTGACTGGCGCCAGTGAGAGCAGTGCACAGGCAGGGCACCTGGGGCTGGTCCATTTTCAGCTTGCTCCTGGCTACCCAGAAGAGGAGGCTGGGTTTGGATGAGGACAGTTCATTCATGTCAAGGTTTTGTCAGTGGTTTGAGTGCAAGTGGTTTGTGATGTTCTTAATTAAGACTAAACTAAATTATAGTAACTAAATTAAGTAGTAGAAACCATTAAACATCAGACAAGTCTTATAGATCTTGTATTGGTGCGTTAATTTGAGCAGGATATATGCTCGTTTGGGAAGAGATCTCTTCAAAGGGCAGGCAATTGCTCACCAAAGTTTTGGTTCTGGACTATGAAAGTGGAAAGTCTAGCACTCCCAGACCACCAAGAAGTTACTCCAGCCATTCAGAACCTTCAGACTTAAGCCACTTGCAATGAAAATCTGTGTCTGTGCAAGTAGCTGGACAAAAATTACATAAAGAATTAATTAGGCTGTTGGAAGAAAGTCACTAGTCTCCCAGCATAACATGAAGGAAAAAAGAGGCTTATGGTCGAGGAGAAGCACTGTCAATAACAAAAGTAAACTTGGGGAACACAAATTACAATTCAAAGTTTAACTGAAAACAGCAGTAAACTGTTTTGTTACTGACTAACAAAGGAACATAGTCAGGAGTGTTGAGAGCTCATGGGAATACTCTGATACACACAGCTAAAAGGTCAAAATTTAATTAAACAAATCCATGGCCTAATTATACCTCTGAGAGAAAACACAATACTGTTCATCATTCTGGGCCTTCTTCATTTCAGAGTTGTCTGTTTTGCAAATTTTCACGTAACTTTCTGGAACAGAATTTAACGTAGCAAATGGTGAGGGTCATTAGTGTTTGCTTAGATGAAAAAACAGTGATTTACAGTATTTTAGATTTAGAATCTCCAATAGGAAAAAAGTATGAATACATTTTACTTTTTCAAATAATCTGATTCTTAGATTAAAAAAAAAATCTAATGATTCAAAGATACTCAGACTTAAGTTCAGCATCTGCTTTTAGTGTGAGTGGTCCCCCACACTATTTATCCAGGTGTACTATGTTGCCCAATGTTTGCATCAATAGCATCATTTCAATTTGTCTTGACAGATGTTCCTTACGTTCCTAACATTACGAAGACTTATGTTTCTTTACTATGCTGTAAGTCAGGTCCTTGTGACTTTCTGATTTAAATAAACCATCAAATCTCATCTTTATTGCTCTTCTGAAGTACATACAAATGGGCCTGAACCAGCTTTTCTCTGAAACAGAATAATGTTTTCTATAGACTTAAATAGGCCGTAGATAATACCTGCAGAAGGCAACCAAAGATGATTTCACTTCCACAGCATACATAATATTAAAGCAGCAATCGCTTTAGCTGATGTAACCATATTTTCTCAAAGAATCATAGAATCCCAGGTTGGAAGG
>NW_010162792.1:0-22547 GCF_000695765.1 Mesitornis unicolor
CTGCATAAAAAGCAGTAGTAAGAGTCTGTTTATTTCTCAATATGCAGTTATACCTGATGCCAATGAAGAATGTCCTGCACTGATGTTCCAGCAGGCGAATGTCCTACATATGTGTTTATTCGACTCTGGAGAGAAAGCAGAAGTGTTATAAAGGCAGGGATCCATTGCTGTGCCAGAATAAAGCTGTGAAGGACCTAAGCAACATACTGCTGCTGTGTTAAAACCCCATTTTAATAGGATATTCTTCAAATATCGGGCAGAAAACTGAGCAGAAGACTTAGGAATAGCTGGTTAATAGTATGCGTCTGCATGCTTTCTCCATGAAAGTGAGTTTGTCCCATGAAGATAGTACAACTGTGGGATCCTGTGGTTCAGCAACAGTAGGAAAAAACCTTGCAGTCCTTTTACAGTGGATTCCTGACCTCACATCAAACTCCTATGCATGTGTCAGTCTTTTGAAGATTTGTTTTTCTCTTCACTTTACTTCTAGTACTAAGGAAGCCAGCTTGCAAAACAGATTGCTTTTTCTTCTGCTTGCATTTTTATAGTTCTGTTCAGGAGATGTTCCAGTTCCATCCCCCCAGATTCCTCCCCAGATTTGTTATCTTGCCCCGAGAACCACATTAGTGTCTTAATCCAAGTCAGCAAAGATTCTTGATGATTTAGCTCTGCAATTCACAAGGGCTGCATTGCCTTTTAGTTGCTTTTGCACTGAACCTCTGATTCTCGCTGCTTTCCTGTATGTGCTTTTACGTGTGGTTACAGATGGAGAAAAATAGGCCCCAGTCTTTACAGATACCACAGTAATAAACATTACATAGACCAGCTTCTGCATACTTTGACCACTGTAAAGAGGATTTACGACACACTACAGTGTCCATGTGTTGTCAAGCATAGGGATAACTTTCCTGTCTCTCCTGTCCCCTCTGACTTACACACTAGTCTTTGTGTTTCACTCCTCAGGCATAGTGCAAGGACTTTCTGCAGCTCTACATGTTGTGGCCCAGTTTTATGGACAGTGCCCCTTGCAGTAGTTCTTTAGGACCGAGTTCTGGTGCAAGTAGTCTGAAAAGCAGAAAAATTAGGTTTTTCCTCTCCTTAAATTATCCAGTGTTCAGAGGACCCTGGTGTTTGCATGCTAAAGGAAGGAAACTGGGAACGGGATTACCAAGAAGTCTGACTTCATTATCCGTTAGCTCTTTCTAAAGAGCATCTGTGTACAGCCAAAATTTGGTCAGCTTAGCCTCAAAAGAGGGCACATCTCTTGACATGTGCAATACAGCTCTAGAGTGAATCCAGGCCTTTCTTTCTGGGATTGGAATGGGCCTAATTTTTAGTCCCATCTACCATCAGCTCTAGTTGTGTTTGGCACTGTTCACACCACACAATGTCCTGGCATTCTTTCAGTCTGCTGAGCACTATGTTGTGGTCTATGTACATTTACATGCATGACAGTTACTAGGTGAGGACAGAGTGCATAAATCACCTAAGTTTTACTTAAAGTAGGTGTTCTGGAATATACTTACCGTGTTCAGATTTTTTATGTTGCCTCCAGCTATGTAACAGAGTACACGGCCACAAAACTTATCCAAGCTTGTACATAACTGTGTCACAGGTCCTCTCAGAGATTTGATTTGGTGCAGGGATCCCTTGTTGCCAAATACGAACTGAGGGAAGGGAAAAGCACAGCACTTTTTTGTCTAATTACAGGAACATTTTATGCAGAAAAATGTTGTTAATAGCCTAGCCTCCTAACTCAGTGTTCAAAGATTGCTGAAAGAGCTTTCTCTCCCAGAACCCCTTAAAACACCTTCTTCCCCATAGTGCATCACATATCCTTCCTTCTTCGTACTACTGGCATCAGTCCTGGAGGAAGCCATCCTTCTATTTCTAGTGCAGTGGACTCAATGCTCACACATGTCTGAAGTCCCAGAGATTGTCACAGCTGTTAGTGCAGCTCTGGTTTAGTTCCTCCTGCATGAGGCCACCAAATATTAGTTAACAGCAAGAGCCCTATGATGAAACAGAGGTTCACAAGACTTCTACTTGATGGGGACCCGCTGCTACAAGCCCTACCTTTAGAGTTTTCCCCGCAGAGTTTGGAAACAGATTTTTCAAGAGAACTTGATTCATCCCAAGCTCAGTATCAGCTTATTACTTGTTTGGGAACACTTCATCTCAGGTTGAGTGAACCCAGTGAAGGTAAGTCAGGCATTGGCCCTCTCAGAAGGAAAAAGGACATACCTTGAGCAGTGGTTCAGGAACATTTGTTATCTTAACCAGAGGGCTTGTAGCATGTGGACATGTGGTTACTGGGCCCAGAGCACAGAACCTTTTCACCCGTTTAGCCAGCTCAGGGTACGTAGAAAATGCTATGAAGGCTGCAAACACAGAAGAGACAGCTTGAGATAGTGAAGACATCTGCAGGCAAAATAAATAAATAAGCAGTAGGTAGCAAACAAGAAGTTAGACTAGATTTGTAGCCCACTGTGTGCTGTTCACATTTGTCTGTGTTGCATATTTATCTAAGGCAACTGTTGAAGCTAAGTTCTTAAGTTAGTTTTATCTGGGAGGCAAATTTCATTCTGAGGTTTAGAGCATGTCTGGACACTGCCTTTATCAGAACAGTTTTTGTATGCAACATGTCAATGAGATTGAAGTTCAAAAAATCCTTGTAAAAAATCAGCTTTTCAGATTATAGTCTTTAAAGGTCTGTGTATGTTTATGCTTCCATGAAACTAGAATATTTAGCTAAATACTGGGAGCTTTGAGTGTTTTCATCTGGTTGCATCAAAGGCAGCTGAAGATAGCCTAGATGGTTAGTTTGTTTTGCCATGAGGGTCTTTAAATACTGCTATGAGAGGAAAAGAAAGAACAGATCTGGAGCTGTGACAATATGTGATTTTCCCTCATTTACTCTTTTTTTTGGTGTTGTTTACACTAATGAACTGGCAGCTGCTCATTCCTAATCAATGTCCATTCATGGATCTCACATGAATAATAAACATCAGGAACTTTCAGCTGATGGTAAAAGAAAGTTAGTTGCATTCAGAGGCCCTGAAGTGAGTTTATGCTAACTAAAGACTGCCACTAAGAGAAAGGTAGTTACTAATGATTTTCTTTCCTAATTTTCAGTCTGTGGCAATATGTTTTTAAACAGTAACGTACCCAGTTATAGCCACTCATGAACTGCGATTTAAATTGTAAGTTGCATGACTTAGTAATGTTGAGGTTCTTTTTCCTTGTCTTCAGTTATTTGAAATTATGTACTATATGTGCTGTTCTATCTTGTTAGCTTTTCCTTCCTGTTCACAAGGAAAATAATTATATGTCTTAATACAAAAGATGAATTTAATGAAAATTCCTGTTGCTGAGAATACCCAGTGCCAGTACCTGAAGTACCCAGCAAATAACCACTTCTCTGTCTCTAATTATTTAAGAGGATAAACTATATTTGGTTCTGTTACTAGGTTTCTTTGCTTGTTAAGGGTAACCAAAGCTGTTTTTAGAAATGCTTGGCATATTTTTCAGATCTCAACTCAGAGGGCACTTCTACGTTTGCTGGCTCTCCACGAACAGGAAAAACAACTGCATCAATGGGGAGACCCACCTTCTGATCTGGTAGGAACACAAATGGTTGTGAATCATGACATTACCTACTGTTGAGCCTTCAGAGTGACCAACATAGTATAAATCCTCCTGTCCAGTTTTATTCATGATGAAGTACAGCTCTGCTGGAATATCATATTTACCCATTTCATCAAAGCTACAGGGAAGAAACACAAAAAGCTAGCAGACAATTCAGCTGCCACAGTGTGAGTTACTGAATGTCAATTTTGTTCACTGCACCAAGCAGGACCCCTTGAAAGACAAGGTTGCACAGTTTGTCTGCATTCTTACTTGAGTTAGAGAAGGGGGTAGAGGGACACAACTGTACTGCCAGGATGCCTGATACCTTGTGCTCTGTGCAGAGTAGGAGCCAGTTTCACCTGTCAGCTGCAGCCCCTGGGGAATTGAATTTAACCATTTTTTTTTCATTAGCATGGGTTAAAAACCAAATTTCTCTCTTGGTTGAATTCAGCTGTGAGAGATCAGAGATTCCCAGACAAGGCTCCTCAGCCTGTTCCACCTGAGGTTCTTGCTATTCTCACTGTGCTGTCTCTGTTTTCCTCAGCATCCCATCTTATTTCCCAGTGTCTGAAATCCCTTCCCCAGCCAAAGCTCCCAGCTCTGAGTAGTAGTTACCATCCTTGCTCATCTGGTTCTTTTCTCTCCTTGGTTGGTGTAGACCCTGTTCTGTTGCTGGTTTAGGTAAAAACCATCAGGCTGATGCTACCTAGTCCCCTCAGAGTTTCTGCCTTGAGTAATTCTCTCTCTACAGAGTACCTGAACTGCCAGAATGCTTTCTGGCAGGGATTAAGGGTCTTGTGTTTTAAAGACCAAGTGTTCCCTCGGCTGTTTCCCATCCAGACATCGTAGCCAGCATCTGCGAGGACGAAGCCCAAGCTGTTGTTGGGCATGTTAGAAATCCAGTGGGTAGCGTCTCCTAGAAAAGCATGCTGTAGGAAAACTACAGGCTTTTGCCCTGGAAAAGATGAAAGTATTGTTATATTGAAGCAGTAGTTAATGTCTATTTAAGATTGGGGTGTAGAGTTTAGTTTGTAAGAAGTTTTATATCTTTCCTTCTTCAAGAAGCTCCCAGGAGAACTATGCATAAATGTTGATCTAAGAAACCCTTAAGGACTTGTTTCATGCAAGCAGGAACTGTTTCATGACATTTCGTAACCACTTCATGACAGGACTGGAAAATACAGAATTCCATAAGGAGAATTTAATGCACCTCCTCTTGCACTGGAAAGCCAGCTCACAGGTCCCTATATTGAGACCATCTACCCACAGCTGAAAACTGCTGAAGGAATTAACAGTGTATAGAAGACAAAGAATAATTCATCCAGAGAATCATATCTACCCTTAGGTCTATTCAGTAACCAACTGAGCAGGGCTGAGAGGCCCCTGATCTAACTTTGCTTAACCTTTCTTTGAGAGTGATGCTGGTCTAGATGATCTCCAAAGGAGGAGATCCAAACAGGAGGAGGCATCCGAAATAAATTATTCTGTAATTCTAACAGTAAGTAATATAATATACAAAGCAGCAGTATCTAGGGTGCCTTGAATTCCAGGTAGAAGTTTGTATTCCATTTAGTAAATGTGATTAAATAGATGGAATGCATTTGCTTTTCATTGGTGACCTGTTTTCTTATAATTTTCCTTAAGAATATCTACCTCCAGAAGATTGAGAATCATTATTCATATTCATAACCTGAGAAGCTTTCTTGTCAGACTTCAATTTTAAATGTGTATTACTTAGGTTGTTAATGCAAGGCATCCCCAAATTCAGTCTACCAAACCCTCGCCCAGCCCAAAAAAAAAGGATATGGCAAAACTGTTAGAAAAGTCTAAAGCAAGGACAGAGACACTGAATGGTGAACTTCAGATTAATTAAGAATTCAGACCACATTCCTGGCTAGGTGCTCCCGCTGAGGTTGAAAGGCATGGAACATGCCATTGCATGTGCAAAGGTAAAAGATGGGGGAGCCCATGTAAGAGTTGGCTCTCAGATATTCCTTGTGTCCTGTAACTGTATCGCACCTGTATTTTGGCTGTTCCTCCCAGCAGGGATTCTGAAGACACCAAGAATGTATCCATCCTCTGTTGTAACTTCATATTCCTCACTGGCGTATCCATGATACCTGATAATTTCACTCTGTGGAAACCAAAGGAGAGCTTGTTAACGTGCAAGCTGTCCTGTTCTGGAGGGTAACCAAGCTGAGCAGTGTAGATATGGGCTGTTCTGTGAGGGTAGTGCAAGGACCCTGGCCACAGTGACCACAGCTGAGAATAAATATTACAAGTCCTGTAAAAAGATACATCAAAGTTGTCTTCAGACCTGCTTGGGTGCTAGTTGTCTGGTATTTGACTGCATATCACGGGCCAAAGCAGAACTGTACTGACTAGCAGTTTGGGAGATAGCTTGTCAAGGCAAGGCTGACACAGATCATACCTTTCTACAGATTAAATAAGTAGCAGTATCTGTATGAGAGAATGCCAAAAGCTGTGGATTTTCATATGTAATGAGTCCTTTCTTGCCAAAGTGTGATTAGGCAAGACATGAATGCAAGGCAAACAAGGATCAACCTCTTGTCACTAAGAAACGCATGAGAGCACAGACACCTTCTTTGGCATGTACTGTGAGGAAATCTTTAGTGATTCAGAGCAAGGGGTCTTGGATTACTTTGTGTTGTAAGAATCTGCCATTTGAAGAGGAGGTTCAACCTCCCTTGTCACCGTACTGAGCAAACAGGTTGGTACAGAAGGGGATGACTTTGTTTCCCTTGAGACTAGAAACCTACCTTTGCCTTCACTGCAAAGGCATTCTCTCTGACAGCTCAGACTTTTTGGATAGGAGCATCAAGTTTTCTTCTTGAAGGGTGAAATAGCATCAGGTGCTACCTATTACAGTACTGAAGTGACCCCTTTGAAGGGATTCTACTTTTAGCCTCCTGACAGGGACTGTTAGTGATGGGGTGGTGGTGGTGGTAGCGGGAGAGACAATTTAGAAAGAAAGGAAGAGAAGATGACCCAACTTACAACATTCATAAAGCTTTCAGGGTTGCGAGTCTTCCAGTACTGGCTTCTGTCTGAATTCAGAGTGGAGAGTATTGTGAATCCTGCTGTATAGAAAATTCCTTGGGAGCAGAGCAGCATGAGGAGGCACCACATCTTGGGGCTGTGTGAAAGAGCAGATGCAGTGGTGTTTGCATTAAAAAGAGAGTGGGGAGTCTCCTGAAGGTTGCCCAAGGCCTTTTCCACAGGGGGCTACCAATTCTGGTACCTGTTTGAGATAGGACTGTGCACAGCTCACACTGTGTAACAAGGAGGGTTGCAGAACAGGTGAGGAAAACACTTGGGTATACCACACAGAACTATGCCTGAGCACTCTGCAGATAACAAGGGAGCTGTGATTGGTAGACAGCATGATCCTAGCAGAAGCTTGTCAAAGAAGCTTGAGTAACTGAGATGACCACCACCCAGCTTGTCTGCTTTTATCTGCCTCCACTTCTCAGCCAGCAGGAGAGAGGAAAGGAGAAGGAAGCACTGATTGTTTCCCATCTCCTCAGGAATGAGGTGAGAGAGGTTTGAGATGGGCTCTCTTTTCACCTGCTCTCTCCTCATTTGGGATCAAATCCCTTTCTTGGTGTTGATTCAGTGGTGTGCTGGGGTGAGGGATCAGTCAATGAGGTTTGTGAAGGGTTTTGCATGCCCTGGAGTGATTCTGGAACTCTAGGAGGAGATGTGATAGGCTAAGGGGAAAATGTTTGTATGAGATCAGTGCCAGCTTTTGTTTTCCCCATGGGGTGATGTGCTTCAGACCGGGTTCAAGTTCTGTTTGAAGTCAGTGAACAAGGTAACCATGTGTGACTCCCCAGAAGGCCCATGAGTCAGTTCCCAGTCAACCTTGCTTTTCAGACTGAAACTGTAGTTTCAGACTAAAATGGAAACTAGGTCTAGAGGACCTAGACCTTGGACTAGGTCTCCATTTACCATCCCCTCGGACTTCTTCACCTGCCCCTTGCTGCCCATTTCTTCCAACAACCTGCTCTGCTATGCCCAGATAATTGCATTTTTCTTACTGCTACTTCTGAGTCCACAGTTTCTGTCTCTCAAAGTTGTCAGCTTTCACCAGCTGAGAAGACCCAGAATGATTCTGTTTTAGAGCAGTGAACAGTGGATCCTGAGACTGCTTTCATGTTGCCAACAGCCTGTCCATTTTATCTCTTAGAAATGGCTGTCCATGTTACAGATCTTGTCTTGGTCATGGGGAGGTGAGACCTTGCTCTTTCTTGATGGTACCAGATTAGCTTTTCTGAATACAAATTGCAGAGTGCAGACTATTTAGCACCAGTTTATGCTAACTTCACCTGCAGTAGATATCCCTCCAGGTTTTAGTCTTTATTTTCCAGAACCCAGTTAATGAGTGCAGGAACACTGCTCTCTGTGAGCTTCCTGACCTTTTTTCCAACATGCAAATTTTGACTCAAAAAAACTTCCTAGAAAAGGGAGGAGCAGGTTCTGAGTCCCAGAAAGTTACTGGATGTGGGAGTACAAGTTGCAAGTGTTTGGAGAGCAAGAGAAGTGCTGATGCATTCAGTGCTCCTTGCCTACAAGAGACCTGCAAGTAGGTAGGATAGGATTTTCCTTTCCAATGTGAAGAACTGTATGAAAAGGATTAATCCATGAAGCTCAGGACTGTGCTTACACATTCTGGAAAAGCGCTTATACATCTAATTGTTGTCATATATTGTGCCTGCATGTGTGAGGAGAGAGTGAGGGTTGTGAAGAGAAAAGTAGCAGCCATCGCCCATGTGGATAAAGACCTCAAAGATCAGACAGGTTACCTAAATGTTCAATAATGGGTCTCTGGGAACAAAGAGACACATAATGCAGTGTAAGTCTTCAGCTCATCACAGCTTCTTGTAAGGCTAAGACTGCCTCACCAGTAATGACTGGGGACGTTGCTGCTCTTGTAGGCTTGGCTTTCTCAGAAGAAGAGGGCATGCTTCTATAACCGCAGTGTGTTTATGCTAGTTCACCTTTCTGCCTGTCCTGTAATTAACTTCTGATGTTGTTGGTAAATATCTGCCAAGTTCAGCACTGAGATACAAGCCTGTAAGATAATGCAGTTCACAGGAGCTCCTGAGAACTGTTTGCTGGCGGGGGACTATTTACCAAGGTTGGTGCCAGACTGGTGGGAAGGCAGGCTGGAGGCAGCTGTTGTATGTTCTGCAACCAGCTGAGTGGTCAGCAAGAGTGAATCAGCCAACTAGACATTGTCCATGTGTCTTCAAAGTAGCTACAGCATCCATGGCTGGGCATCAGGGTTTGTGAGAATATTTCACAGGAGACCTGCCTGCATGCATTAGGAAGTTAAGCGGACTCAGGAAACAAGTCTTTCTGAAACCAGGCGTTGCTAGGTCCACTACACGTGAAGAATCCAATTTTTAATGAAGAACAGAGGTTCTCATGCAGCCACATGTTTCTGGAGTCTGCTTCTAGCATAAAGCATCTTCTATGGCAAGACATGATGCTCTATGAAGCTTATTTAGACTGGGAGATGGAGCTGCAGATCAAGAGAATATTCCCTGACAAGTAGTGGGGAAGATGAACAGGATTTTTGGGAGTGAGGGAGGAAAAACCAAGGGATTTTTGCATTCTCTAAACATTCTCATAGAAGAAGGAGTTCCAACTTTTTCTGATCTTCAATTTAACATTTAAATTTGACTAAACAAATTTAAAGAAGTCAAGCCTCCTGAGTCATCAGACAGCTGGAATGAAACAGAGTTTGGAAACACCCAAAACTTTAGTCTTGGCATTTAAACACACTCTGTTGGATTCCGTTTGTAAATCAAATACTTCTTAATTTTTGTTTTCAAAACAGGAAGCCTCAGAACTACGAACTCAGTACAGCACAACACACTTTTTTGCTTTCTGCTGTTTTACTCTGTTACAACATGAGTAAAATATGCCTCCCTCTCCCTGCATGGGGAATCTCATTTGGGAAGAAAATGTTCTGCTAATGCCTCAGCTTGTTTTCAAATCACTACCAAGACCAGTTGAGGCAATGCAGATGAGAAATTATTCCTCTTGTTGGGTCAAACTTTTCTCAGTGTGCTCTATGATCACCTGGCTTTGCTGGCATGACTCACGGATCTCCAGGTATTTGCCTTTTAAATCAGATACAGTGCACTAAGTAATATCAATCTTGGCAGGCCAGTGCTCCTTTAAGCTTCAGGAATAAATGTTTGACAGGAGCCATGAACAGCCAATTTTCTCTAGTGAGAGAAAGTCATAAGGAAATATCAGGCTTGGTAAAATGTTGCTAAAGAACATACTAAGGAAAAATGTCAGAGAGAGAAATGCCCTTGAAAGTTTTTAGGCACATTTAAGATTTAGTAAAACTAAGTAATCTTAGTAGAACTAAGATACAAGCCCTTCAGAAATTAATCCATCTATCCTTATGCTTTAAGCAGTCTAAAATTTATTTCATGTAAGCTGTAAGGCATGCACACACTAACCAGAGAAGCAACTGTGACTCAATGCATGTGAGAATCTTCTGCCTTACTCACTAACAAACGTACATATGCATGGAATCACAAGAGCAGGTGGTCCAATTTACACACACGGTTGCAATACGGGGTCTTTCATTCTTTTGCTCTCAGACTGAGAAAAAAAAACAAAACGGAAAAAACCCGTTGCTCTTCTTCCTTTTGTGCAGGACAAACTTCTTTGTCTTCTAAAAAGCAAATACACACTTCCATGCATAGCAATAGGTTTACAGATCAGGGAGGCAAAAAGCTGTCTATTCTTACAAGCAGCTACAGAAAATCAGCATTGAACGTGTTTATGTAGACAGGCAATGGAGAAAAAGACCATGAACACATATGTACAAGTAACTTACCTCTGCTTCAACTGCCTTGCTTGTGTCTTCTGCCGTAGTTCCTGGTCTGTCTCCACTAGCAGACTGATTCACTGGCAGAAACCTGCACCGATAAAAGGAAGTCAAAGCACAATGAGCACTTCAGGGTAGCAGCTGTAAGTGTCATGAGTTGGCAGCACGTATTGTAGAGCGTGTTTAAGTGCTGATTTGGCAGCGCTTCAGAAGTGGGGAAATCCTTGTGATGAAAAAGATCTTCTGGTTAAATTCATAAACACAAAATGCACCATGGAGCAGAAGAGTTTAAGAAGTATCTACAAATCAGTGGTTAGGATGTTTAGCTGGGGCTTGGGTGTTCCATTCCCTGGGGCCGTGGCAGACCTTGACCTGTACCATTGCCCAACTGAGGGGCTGCTCTGAATGTAATCTTTCAGGATGAAGAGGAAGAAGCTTCTCTCCAGCTTCTCTCAATGTACTCCCAAGAACACTGTCTCAGCTATTGCTTTTCATTTGGTTTATGTTAACTTTAACGTGACACTCAGACTCCTAAGTCTGTTTTTCAGTGAGCAGCACAACGCATGGAAGCCATCTTATATTTTACATTAGTGTCTCAGAGTTGATGAGTCCACTGTGATTCTGTGATTCTGTGACCCTCTAGTGCCAGAGAAGCTTGATGCATCGTATAACCTTTCTCCCAGTGAAGGAACAAGCAAGGGTTTGTGTTTCCCCATCGATTTTCATCAACTCTGAAAACACAGTATCTAGAGATCTTAGCCTAACTGTTGGATCATTTGTAGTCAGCTTGGGGGCTCAGTCTTCACTGGAACTGGCTTGATGACCATGGGCCATGGTCATGTAGCTGGGCTACAAACAAAGTAGAATACTCCTACATGAGGACCAGCCCTTTCAGCCAATTAACTCATAAGTGCATTCAGAAGAGCTTGTGTTTCATCATGGACTGATGAGCATTTAGAAGAACACCAGATGGAAGAGATTTGGTCTTGGGAACACTGTTGCATATAACATGATACCCTTGGGTGGTGGAGGAAGGAAAGGAGGGAACTAAGAACAGGATGTCAGCGAACCACAGTAACAGTTGTGCTTTACATACAAAGTAAAGAACGTTTTTTTGGGATTATGTAAAACGTAATTTGGTAATTTCTCAGTGAAAAGCATTATAACTCAGCTGCTCCGATGTCTCTAAGTCACAATAACTTTCACCAAACCATAAATTAATCACTTAGAAGGGCTTCTGCAACATGATATCTAGTCCCTCCTTATGTCCCAAGACTAACAGTTTCCATGTTGTTTCCAATGCTGCTTGCCCATCCTGATTTTACTGATTTTCCAAGGAAATTCAACACCTTACCTCCTCTATGGTCTCTCACGTTCCAACATAGCTGTACAGGTGCAACCTCTTTCCTAGGTGAATTTAGGGCATGCTATGGCTTCATTCAGGAATATTGCTATTGCATTTCCCATTGTAAGTACTGAAAACACACAAAATAATTCTTGAGTCCTCACACATTTCCCTTACAAGCAGTGAGTTAGTTGAAAGGTGACTCGGTGGAGAATATTTCTCCCCAGGAATTTGTATTGGGTGCAAGGAATGTCCTTCTCTGAAGGGGAGCTGTTTTGTTTGGATGAAGCTCTATTTACATTCTTGGAACACAAGTAAACAGGATGGGCTTCAGGAATGGTCTCAGGAGATGAAACAGGCCTGTTGTTTGTCTTGGAAGCGAAAGAGGCAGAAGGAGCACTAGACATGGTTAATTTGCTTGGCTAGTAAACCATTTTGGAGAGTGATACACTGACCCTCTGGTCATACAGTGTCACCAGTGAACTGTCTGAGTGTAACAGCTGTACCTGCCCTGGTTAGCAGGCCAGACTTGATTCAAATGAGGGTGCCATGCTAAAAGGAAACCCCTAAATGCACTGTTTCTTTTCACAGTGAGGCTAATGACATTTCATTGTGGAGGGACAATGACCTATAATGCTGTGATGTAATAACCATGGAGGCTACCCTTCAAGTGAGTGTCTTAGTGCAGTAACTACCTGTTTGAAACAATATTCATAGAGCCAGAATTCCTACAGGAAATTAAGTAGGATGACAGTTTTTTCAGCATTGTTTTCAAAGCAGCTAGTCCCACTAATGGCCAAAGTGCTCTACATATGCATGGGACAGAGATAATGGACTCTTTCTAGTGCTGTTTGGATACTATTAATTTTAGTATTTAAACCCCAGAGAGGCTTCTCACAGCCATGATAAAGGTTAGAACTATGCTCAGCTCTGTGGTAGCCAGTAGCTTCCATGTGAAATAGCAGGAGATGTGAGGTTCTTGCTGGATTCAGAGTGCAGCTCTGAGCCAAAGTGTCCCACTCAAGTGTTGTCATTATTAAGATACCTCTTAATACTTTCTACCTCCTGGAGAGTTCATATACACAGATCCTGAAAGTGTTGTAAGCGAAGAATGAGTCTGCCAAGATTTCTGTATCTCAGGTGTGGCCTTGAACCCAAGTTTCCTATCTTCCAGGTGCATGCTTGAACCATAAGACTGGCTACTGTTTTCTGCTGGGTCTACCCTCCCTGTGTCCCTTGCTTTTCATGAAAAAAGTGAGAAACCCTGTTTCAAATGAAGAGAAAAAGTTTCTTTGCAGTAGTGAGTTTTTTTGTGTGAATTTAATTTTTACTTTCTGGTCATTGGCTCATCTAATAATAAAATTAATCAATGCCGTAACAGAATCTAGGCTGTATCAATTAAAAAGTGCTTACTGACACACAAGGTTGCCAGACAGTATGAAGTTCACCATCAGGATGCAAATGACATTGTAGTGACCTGTGGTGTGAAAATATGATCAGGAGGAATCTTCTCTCTGGCTCCAGCAGAAACCATCTGATGTAAAAGAAGGTTTTGTTCTCACTCAGAGAAAGCAAGAGTCATTGAATGAGTCAGGTATGGCTACTGGTTGTGGGTTAAGGATACTTCTGCAGCAGATCAATAATTTCGCTGTACATGTGCAAAGGTGCATCCAATCCCCAGATGAAATCCAGATGTGCCCATTCAGGAATCTTCTTTTGATAGATGAGCTTCTTAATTTGAGGCAGTAAAATGGCCACATCCTTGGGATCTGCAAGCAAGTCTTGTCCCCCAGTCCATACTGCAGCTGGTACAATCATGTCTTCTACGTTGTAGATGGGAGGAGTAGCCTGGAAAACATGGAGCAGCACAGCAATGAATGTCCAGGAATGCACAGTAAACTTTAAACATGCATTCGTGGCTTTCTTCTGTCACTGTTCAAAGTAGAAATGCCTAAAACAAACGGGAATGAAGTGCTCTTGCTTGTCTTTTCTGTCTGTGCTTGCAGGGATGACCCAGCTGATAGGATAACCTAAGGAAAAATGCCTCCTGAGTTGACAAAGAGTTACTGGGTCTTTGTCCTCTCTGCTAGGAATTCATAGGGCAGAAACCTGGAACAAGACAGAAAATGTCAGGATGCCTCTAGATAAACCCTGATCTTGGTCCTTTTGGAGTATTAGTCAGCCCCAGAAGACATACATGGTCTAGTTAGGAAACACAACATGTGACAAGGATGAAAAGGAGTATAGAGTAGCTTCTGTAGGACAAGAGAGGAAGTAGCTTAGGACTCTCGAGTTTGGAAAATAAAGGCCAGAGCAGGGACAGGAGACAGGCTTATACCACCACAAATGGTATGAAGAAAGAGCACAGGAAGTAATTATCCCATAACTTCTCATAACACAAAACCTAGAAAGCATCCAGTGACTTTCCAGGGGTAAGTCAATTCAAGACAAACAAAAGGAAGTTGCATTTCATGGAAGTAATCCTTAAAACATGTAACTTGTAATTATAAGCTCTTGTGGAGACATAAAGGGTGGGATGGTCAACAATGGGATTAGAGTCTTGAATAGAGGAGAGGTTACACACGGACTGCTTGAGGACAAAGTCCTTTTGTTTCTGACTGTCAGAACCTAGGGGTAGCTATTGGGTCTCCAGCTGATCTCTTCCTAATGTTGTTTATCTGAGCTCTTGTACATTGGCAAAGGTTTCAATCATGTTAGTAGGCAAGATGCCTCTGGTCTTATCCACTAGATGTACTCTTCTTTTTCAAAATTCGTCTTTTATCATTCCTGTCCTTAGAATCAGAGAATCATAATGTTGGAAGAGACCTCCAAGATCATCAAGTCCAACTGTCTATCTAACACCACCATGCCCACTAAACCATGTCCCAAAGCGCCACATCTACTTGTTTTTTGAACACCTCCAGAGATGGTGACTCAACCAATTCCCTGGGCAGCCTGTTCCAGTGCTTGACAACCCTTTCAGTAAAGAACTTCCCCCTAATATCCAATGTAAACCTCCCCTGGTGCAACTTGAGGCCATTTCCCCTTGTCCTATCACTCGCTACCAGAGAGAAGAGACCGACCCTTACTGCGCTGCAACCTCCTTTCAGGTAGTTGTAAAGAGTGATAATGTCTCCTTTTCTCCAGCCTGAACAACCCCAGCTCCCTCAGCTGCTCCTCATAAGCCTTGTGCTCTAAGCCCTTCACCAGCTTTGTTGCCCTTCTTTGGACATGCTCCAGCATGTCTCAGTGTCCTTCTTGTAGTGAGGGGCCCAAAACTGAACACAGCATCTGAAGTGCCACCTCACCAGTGCTGAGTGCAGGGGAAGGACCACTTACTTAGTCCTGCTGGCCACAAAATCCCTGATGCTTGCTCTTATTCATGTTGATCGTTTAATTGAAAAGTTTTGGTCTTACTCTCTCACTTTTCTTTTTAAAATTTATTATTGCTATTAGTTCTTGTATGCTTTCTCTGTTGACTTCCAAACTGGAAAGTAGTAATACAGATGGTGGTGTGTAAATCCATCTACTTATACGCAGGGTATGTGTCTCCTGCTACTTCCTTGCTCTCTTCCTGCATGCCTGTGTTGCCCAAGGATGACAGTATTGTTTCACCAAAATATACCTGTTGGTACTTTTCCATGTTCTTCTCTGAATTGCCCCAGTCATAAGCTTGAAACTTCCCCGAATGGGCCTCCTAAGAGGATGAACAAGAGAAGGGTGGTTACAAAGCCATCATTCAGGAAGTTTGTGGGTTCTGTCCCTGCTGAGCCTCTGACTCCAATCTAAAGACTCAATGGAAGTTCTAAAAGTTATGGAAGCCAACAGCAAATTAATTAAAAGTCTCAATCAGTGAAAAGGAGTCAAATGTTTTTGTCAGAACAAAAGAAGTCACTGCTCTTGCAGAAAGGCCCAGGGATGCTCTCACAGACAATTTGTTCTGGTTTGTAAAATTGCTATTAACAACTGCCTCCGACAAGTTCCCCTCACCACTGCTGCCATGTCCTCTTCTGACAGTCATGTTGCTATTACTCAGCTCTGTTGAGTGGCTCCTTCTTATGTTTTCTTTTCCTTCTCTGGTTTGAATACAGAAGTCACCATTTCTAGTTCTTCCCTTGTGCTCCTTGGCTTTGCCTACAGCATGGGTTGTTATTACTGTGATGTACATCTTAATATTAAAGGTAAGCTGTCTGTTAACTCCCTTAATAGTAATAGCAACAATGGCAATGAAGGCTTAAGAGTATCACTCCTGCATGCTTGTACTTGCCAGTCTGTAACTAGATGCCAAATTAAACCTGAGTCAGTTTGCAGCGCTCCCCCCACTGTGCCTTTGTAACCCTTCTTCTTTACATATCTAGACCATGGTTACAAAAGCAAATTAATAAAATCTAATATTTTACATTAATTCGCAGCCAAAAGTATTATTAAATTTTGAATAAACACCTGTGCAGATATAAGGAGGCTACTAAATAGTTTATAGTTTTGTTGCTGTCCAGACACTGAGAGCTTTGAAAGCAAGAGATGGAAGGACAAGGGCTTTTACTAGTAAAATTTTATATTTTACAAAGCAGCCCATGTCTTGCTCATTTCTTGACTCCACATTGGAAACACAACTAACTTCTTAAGGTAAGCTCTGCAGAGAGCTCTGGACATCATTTATAAAAGTTACTCGATACACAAGAATAGAAGTGGTATGTACATATGTGGCTTCCAGCGGACATCTTTTTACACAAATACAGTATTTCATTGTTGACTTCAAATGTACCTTTGTCACATTGAGTATTTCTATCCTGCTGGCAAAAGAAGGATCAACGAAAAATAGTTCTGAATTGAGATTTCAATTGTAAACCACAGGCTGCATGTGTTTCCAAGAGGTTAGCAATGGCTTCACAGCAGGATATCAGGTATACCCGCTCTGCGCCATTAAGCCAGAGGTGAGTACATATTTTGTCTTCCAGGAGTTTGCTAGTACCTGACTCCAGTGGACTATGTTCTGCACAGAAGTTCCAGTGGAGGTTTGTGCAATATAGACATTGATTCGGTTCTGAAAGAAAATATTCAGTGAGTGTTCTCTCCTATTCAGATTTACATCAAAATATCTTCCACAGCAGTGTCGTGTATCAATAAATTCAACAGAAATTGGAGTGGCGCAATTGGGGACTCCCTCAGAGCTACTCTAGATGCGGCAATGTGTCGGGTTTGGAGTAGCATTGAAAGAACAGCCCCCAACCAGAACATTTTCCAGGATGACTGAGAATCTAAAAGAATCTAACAGGTGGAAAGGACAGAGTAGAAACTCAGCAATTTAGATCCCAAACTAGGTAGGTTTTTTCAGGAATCTGTAACAGATCCTGTGTGAGAGAGAATCGCTGTTGGACAGAACAGCAAAAGGAACTGCGATTGCCTAAGGAACGCATGACTATTTGAAGTAAAACACACCCTAATCCTGCAGGGGTTTCTTAACAAGGTACAGTGTGATCCTTCCTCAGAGAACGTGCTCTGAGGCATTTTTTGGAAAATCCTGCAGCAAGATGTTGATGCCCAGGTGGTCTGACCTACAGCTGCACAGAACATGAGATGCTTAAGTATGTATTAACCCCCAGTGTCTACCAACTCTCTGTCAGGTACCTGCGAGGTATCCTGTGCCTCTGAGCACATCCCAAGGCTTGGAGGAGAAGGACAAGGGAGAATATCTGTGTTCCTTTCTCCATTGCAAAGAGCTTCTGGAAATATGAAGCAGGTAGGGGTTTTATTTCTTTTGTATATACCAGCATATTGAAGACCTCCAATGAGACCGGTAGTCACAGTATAAGCCAGGAGATGGTGCCCTAGGTGAGTTTTGGCAGAAGGCAGACTGCAGAATTCTGCGGGGGGTTGAGCAGCTGTAGATTGTAGGGATGGTGCCAAGTGCTTTTCTAAGGAGTGAAGCAGTGGTGCCCTGCCAGTGATGGGGCAAGGAGCAGACACTGCTGTCCAGAAGTAGAGACTGTTCCCTGCAATGTTACACTGACGAATAGACATTCAGGATTCACATCACAGGATAGGAGGTAAGTTTTGGGAGCAGAAGCTTAAATTCTCAATAGAGCTGGTAAAAGTTACACAAACCAGGTTGATGTTTTTCAGGTTACAGCCTCCCAGACAGAAGAAGACACTTCCACAAAGCCTGGCAAGGGCTCGGTAGCTGCAGACAGGGACTATTAGCCTTCTGAGACATTCAATCTGGGGAAGGAATTCTCTTTTGCCAAGCAAACCCTGCAAAATACATAGGTATTTTGTACGCTGGTACATTGTGCTGATGTTTTTAAAAGGTGTTTGTGCCCTGTTCCTCTTCTGCAGCACTTACAGTGGTTCTCACTTGCTTTTCCTTCATTTGCCAGATGATGTTGCCACAAATGAGAGAGAAATTAGATGTTTTTTTGTTGCATCAGCCTGCTCAGGTGTTACTCAATTTGTGTTACATCACTTTTAATGAAGAGATATGTTAAATGTTAGCTCCAATTCGTATTCTAGCTCTAAGCTTGCACATCAGTTGTGGCTTTGCCTACAGGAACCTTGAGAACCTTTGGGGATCTGCATCTCTGCACCTCTCTGGGCAACCTGTCCCAGTGTTGTGCTAGTGCCCTAGATAAAACCTTTCCCTTAATGTCCAGTCTGAGCTTCCAAAGGCATCAGTCATAAGGTAAACATACCCACATGCAAATTAGTAGACTTCATAAAGCTCTATACTTTCTGTTTATCCGTTTTAACAGCTGAACAAACAAATACGTGGTTAGACAGTGGACACCAAGATATCACATACCCTGAGCAATTTTTCGGGAAGGTGGAGGAATTTTGTTGCTGGGCTTCTAGCATACTTAATAGTAGTGATGGGTGCCAACGCAAAATAGAGCTTGATTTTTTGAGCCAGCTCTGGCATTGTTGAAAATGCAATGAAAGCTGAGAAAAACAAAAATAAGAAGGAGTTAAGAAAATAACCATTTGTACAATAGACTGTTTTCAGTATTTATAAATGTTATTCTGTAATTTCAAAGCAACCTTATCATTGTTCAGAGTTGATAGTTCAGCCTCGATTTCTGTGAAATCCTTCTTCTCTACACATTACCAGCTTGTAGTTTCATTTCCCTCTTCAGACAGAAATGTCTTTCTATATTTTGCCTTTGCAGCTTTCTTCCAAACCCATTTAAACATAAACATACACTTCTGATGTACATTCATGCATTTCTTATACTACTGGGAGGAGCAGTTGTTTCTATTCTGGTTAGTCCAATTGCGTATTTTCTTTTCTGTGTGTATGTACCGTCCAAACTGGCCAACTTCTCTTTCTGTACCCTCATCTTCCTATTTTATTTATTTTGGTCAACTGGCCATCTGCTGTTGGGCACACCCTTGCATCTTGGAAAGAAATTATTTGCATGGCCCACAATAATTGTCAGTATAATTCTAAGTCAGCAGACTAACAGCAGTAGTGCATTGGGCCTATTACGTTTTGTTGCCTTTATAGTGAATTAAAAATGCCCATGTGCTGAAAACATCTTATCCTATATTTTTCACGCCTGCAAAGAGTTAATGAAAACCCCAGATACATTCAGTATCTCAAATCACATTTCACTCCCGTTTTCCTGAAATGTTTGTCTGTTGTGTGTAAACTTACCGATGGTAGTACCTTGGGAATAGCCAATATAGTACAACTTTTCCTGTCCTGTTTTCTCCACAATGAAATTTATTACTGCTGGAAGATCAAACTTTGCCATCTCATCAAAACTGCAGGCAGGAGATTGAAAGAGAGGCATGT
Source organism: Mesitornis unicolor (assembly GCF_000695765.1). Lineage (NCBI taxonomy): Eukaryota > Metazoa > Chordata > Aves > Mesitornithiformes > Mesitornithidae > Mesitornis > Mesitornis unicolor. The sequence goes on from NW_010162792.1 coordinate 19,645, forward strand.
AGAATGGATTAAAAATCCGTTTTAATTCACATTTTTATTACAGGGTTGTCAGCAAAGAAACAACAGGAACCATTTAGTGAATCATTTAGCTATTCTAGGTTCTGTGTTTTTCTGGTACCAGATTTGGAAGATACTACTCGAGGTTTTCTAAGGTATTTTCTCCCTTGATATCAACAGAAGGACTGTAACTTCAAGACATATCGGGTGAAATTGTAATAGATGGAACAGGTGGATGGAACAGTAATAGAGCTTCATCTATGGAACTGAAGATTTTATACAATAGGTATTAAAGGCCTATTTTTATATGTTCATTAAAATAAGTGCAAAAATTATTTACATTTTCTCCTTCTGTGACTTTAGTGTTATTGTAATACACAGACCAGTGTTTTTAAATAGCCTCCAAAACTGCCTTCAGGACTGAGGAGTGGCTTGGACATGACCTGTGCAGGTTCCTCTGAGTTGCTCTGCTGCTCTATCTCTATATCTCTGTATCTCTAAAGTTTGAAGAACCTTTTCTAGCAGTAATTAGAAGAAAGCAGTTTCTACTACTATTAAATTTCACATGTGTGTACTGGGGCACCTCAGTAAAAGTGAATATAAAGAATGGCAGGAAAGTTGGACTGGATGATCTTTAAAGTCCTTTCCAACCTAAACCGTTCTGTGATTCTATGATGCTTTTAAGAAGTTATCATATGTAAATCCCTGATTTAGACAGCTTAAACAAATATGTAAGGGTGGGCAATGGAGATGCCCTTCAATAGTTCAGTCTACCTGAAAGCCCAGAATTCATCTTGATCAATGGAATAATTTCGATGTTTTCTGGACCAGCGATTCCCTCTGCTATTTCCCATCCAAACGTCAAAGCCAGCATCAGCTAACATGAAACCCAAACTGTTGTTGGGCAGGTTTGTGACCCAGTTACTAGCATCTCCCAGTAATCCATGTTGGAGAAATACAGCAGGTTTCAAAGCTGAAAAGCAAATAAGAAACAAAACACCAATTTACAACATTTCTTGTTTTTCTTGTAGTTTGGGGACTTTACTGTCCCATATTCAATACTGGGATTCATTCCTGCACCAACTTAAAGGGAGACAACTAATCATAAGAACAAAACATCCCTTTCTGTAAAGAGAGAACTTCTTCTAAGCTTCTGTAAGGATTTGTGACATGACACCAGCCAAAGTTAGCTTGGCACCCTCCGGTCATTGCACAGCTCTGCAGCATCAGCTTGAGATTCTCAGCACTGATAAATAGAATGAAGGTGTGGCATTGTTTTCAGAGATTTTACTTACCCAAAATATGAATCGGTCATTGGTATTAACCAGGAGTAAGCGAAACCAAAGCACAATCAGAGGCTGGAACAGCTTTCTCAAAACAGGCAGATAGGCAGATTACAGCCTTTACCCTATTTTTTCTTTAACTTTCACTCACCAACTCTTATTATGAGAGTATATGCTTCATATTATAATGGATTTTTATTATAAATAGGTGTGCTTGACATAAATCCAGTTGGTCTTGCAGCTCTTCAGGGCAGACAGAATTCTCTGCTAAAATTTCACTTGTGTATACAAGCTTTAAAGGGCATTTCACAAATGTAAGGTATCTCTTTCCAGAAAGCACCCTACTTAGGCTGTTCTTCTCATATTAAAGAACTGTACCTGGGTTTCCCTGATTCTGTGTACCATGAGGGATTCTGTTAATGGTAATGATATAACCATCTTCCGTCGTCACTTCATATTCCTCACTGGGGTACCCTTTGTAAGTAATGAGCTCATTCTAGAAGAGAACGTACAAATACATTTGCTTGCAGAAGTTCATGTCATAGATTATATGCAAAAGATAGCCACAATGAAGAAACATTAGAGGGCAGATACAACTGGGGATTTAGTCTACATATGTTAAGCATCTGAATATTACAATACCAGACTGGATATTGTAGCCTGAAAGCTACAACAGATTTCCTCCATTCTTTGTGTTATATCCAGGATTTGACTGTTCAGTTAAAATCTGTTATAAAACCCCTGTACTATACTACTGTTATACAATCACAAGCCCTTGCATTCTGGTGGTATGAGAATCACTGTAACTTCATAGCAGGAGCTTATGATTCACATAGCTGAGATGAGGAGCTGCCTGGGTCCTGCTCCTAATCTGCTGCAATGCGAAGTGAAACCAGCTTATTTAAACTACTTTCAGAGAGATCCAGGGAGCTTCACAACTGCCCTTTTCTTGAATGACACATATGCAATGAGTACCACTGAAAAATTGACTACAGTATGGAAAAAACAGGATCAGCCACTTGCATAGTTAGTTATAAGGCAAATCACTAGCACAGCTTATCTTAATCTCTGAAATAAGTATTACTTTTGACCTGTAACATTCAACCCGTATTGTTACAGAAGAGGATTGTTTTTTATAACTTGTCCTTAGAGAGTTACGCAATCTAATTTGTCACGCAGGACAGAAAACCCAAGATTTTAACAAATGACTAAAGTTCCAAACAGGCTTTCTTGGCAAGAGATGCTCTTCTGAAAAGATGTCCATTTCTAATCTATGCTGGTCATTCAAAAAAAGGAGCAAACAAAAGCCACTAGTTGTTTAGATTCTTCTTTGATAACAAAATGCTGACATTCCAGATAATCATTGTTTCAGATATGGGGACAGTGCCAGCAATAGCAAACTGGTAACTGATATTTAGAAGGAAATTAATGCTGGAGATTTACTAAGGAAAGGTGCTTGCCTTGATTTCTATCAAACATTGTATGTGCTGTTACATGTGGAGAAAGCAAATAGAAAAGAAAGCAGTAGTATATGGAGTGATTAGAAAGGATGGGTTAAATTAAGGCAGCTTATCTACTTTGTTATTTCCAGCACCTAGATACCCTCTGCTGTGAGACATGCAT
>NW_010162792.1:22578-57502 GCF_000695765.1 Mesitornis unicolor
TCACTCTGTCGAGCCACTTACAATATTCATAAATGCTTCAGGATCCACAGCTCTCTTCATTCTCCTGAATTCTTTTGAGTAAGTAATTCCATGAAACAAGTATGTCACAGCAACAAACAGCCGTATCTTCTCTCTGGATAAAATAGTATATTCAACCCTCAGTAGTCCTGCTCTGCACTTCTAACCCAGACAGGTACTGTCCTTTTCTGAGCAGGGAAATGCTGCCTAATACTGAACGGAGCTAGTCTGGTACTCCCTACTTGCTAGTTAAACAGAACAAATCTGACTTTAAACATGTATCAGAGGGAGTTTGACAGCAATCCGAATTCTCTGCTAGGGTTTGGACCATGACATTGCTCTCAATCAGGGCAAAAGTATCCGTGAAACCAAAGAAAGGAGCAAAGATTTCAAAGAAATGGATTTCACTTGTTCTTCTGAGAAGCAAGCCACTTGCATTACCATGCCATGCGTTTGTTCTGTAGATTAATTAGGAAGCATTTCTGGCAAACTCTGGGGAACACTGGAGTTATGGTGCAACTTGTAACTAAATCAATCATTGCCACAGTGAAAGTTTTCAAATGGAGACAACCAAGATGTTGGATAGTTAACTGAAAAACAAAGACAATTGGGAATAAACAAATTAAAATATTTATCACTTAATTAAGAACTTAGGAACCTTAAATAAAACACTTATTTATAGCTGCCTAAAATAATTTATACAAAGCTGCTCAATGGAAAAAATTATCCACTATATAGGTTGAGAATGGAGAAAAGAAGAGAAAGCTTTGATAAATGTAGTGATAAGTAGAGACTAAGTGCAAGGACACCCAGTTTTGTTCACGAAATGAGGAACACAAAAACCTGAGAGGAAACTCCTCTGCTCAGCTGCACACATAGCAGCTCCAGTCTGTGAACACCTGCGTACTCCTAGCCTGAAGAAGAAGTAGAGTGCTTGAATTAGCATCCTTTCTACACCATGCATACCTCTGGAGACGGCGTCTAAACCTCCGCTGACCCAGTGACAGAGCTCTAAGCTAGACTGAATTAGCCAACAAATCTACTGCATTTATGGTTTTCCCAATCAACGAGACTTTGCAATCGTTTCCCCAAATAATATGAATAGCTTATTTTTTTTCTTATCACAGAACAATTTATTTTCTAACTTTCGAACACTGCATTCTGATATAATCCTTGTCTTGAAAATACTTGCCTCCTTTTGTAGAAAAGGGAATAGACATTTTAAAAACTTCTTTTTACTTAGCTTCATCCTCTTTTCTTTTGGTTGAAAGCCACTGCTATCTTATTCCCACACCTGGCATTTTCCCACGCCTCTCCAGTTATCCCAAAATTACCCAAATCCAGGCTAGGTGAGTCATGCTACACCTCTTTAGCCAAAAGGAATCTTTCAAGAAATAATCTTTCACCCATGTGAGTTACAAACAAAGCGATATAACTAAATGTATTTGTTCTCAAATCATTAAATTACTCCTGAAACCTAGGCTTGGTACCATCTTTTGTAGCTCCCACAAAGCCTTCACCAGTTTTGGGTCAGAGAGATGTTAAAGTGTTACTGACCTTGTGCCAGAAATCATGAGTTTGGCTGTGTGACTGAGACGACAGAAGAATAGAAACTCAGTTCCTGGGTGTTTGGAAGAAGTGCTGGGTAAAGACAGCAGTCTCCAGTCATGCAGGACCTTGACAAGAAGTATCTATTTCTTTCCCACTACTCATTCCTTCTGCTCTCACTTCAGCTTTTCCCGAGGGTAGCACCAGAGAGAGGCGACTCCTTTTATTCTCAGACCTCGTGCTTTTCATCTCCTTCACCACCACAGCTACAACAAGGCTCTTTTTACTATCACAGGTTGCTGGATTTTCAAGGAGAATACCAGCCTCCGTGGAGTGGCAGAGCAGGATAAGGAATTTTGAAGACAAGTATGTTCATAGATATACCTTATCAGACCTAATGAAATTGTCAATAAACCTGTGACAATCTTCTCTTTTACTAACAGCTTGCAAAATTCCAGCTTCTCATGTTATGTGGAAAGGGAGGAAGGGACTCTGACTCTTTGATACTTCTAAAGATGTTATTACACATGTTTTGCTTTCATTCTTTTAATGTTCACGTTGCTGTTCTGTAATTCTACATTGCTGCAGGAGTGGTTTCAGGAGATTTTCCTTTATTCATATCTCACCTCTAAAATGGCCATAGAATAAAAAGGGATATTCCCTAAATGTATAGTTATGAAGCTAGAATGCCTTTCCATAATCTGTACGGATTTAAGAAACATGACCACAGTGGATGGCCACTTGTCTCAGTGGTCCCAAGCACGCTGGGAGTGGGCCAATATTACCCAGTAGCAGAAATTAGGTAGGTTTGAGTAGACTGTTAGGTCTTCAGGATAGGGACCTTTGTGAGGCTCTTCTCTTTGTGGAGTACAAGCATAATGCAGCCATGTTCCCTAACCAGTGTCCAAGGCATTAATGTAACACAGATTTTGCAGAAGTATGATTGAGTTGTTGGGTTTTTTTTCCACTTGCATATTCTGCTATAAAGCTGGTGGACTTTGCATTCTGCCTGTTCCAGCTCTGTATTCTTAAACTTCGGAACTAATTATTCTTCCTTGTTCAGTTCCCACTTGTTCCTCCAACTATTTATTGAGTCTCATAGATACCACTTGTCCACACAGAACAGATTAGATTATACACTGAGATGAACATCTACCAGTGTTTTGAACAGACTTTGATACTTCTATTTGTTTTATAGCTTGTATACTTTCTCCTTGCAGTACTGGCTCTGGTTAGGACCAGATTTATTTAAAATATCCTCAGAAGTAATTTTCTTTAATGTTTACAGAGCAGAAAGAAATGTGAGAGAAAGTCTCAGGAGAAGACCTGTTCCTACAAGATTTTCTAGCAGGTCTTCAAAGAGATATGTAATGGTCTAGCTTCAGGTTCTAGCAGAGAAGTACGAGATGAAATGATTTTCAAAGGACTGGTTTTGAAAGTATTTCCAAACATTGAGTCTACACATAGATTTATTGTTAATCTTCTGTTTGTTTCCTTTTGCATACTTCAACATCTTGCATCTTCCCTCTAAGAAAACCAGGTTTTCTCCTTTTCAAAGGCCCAGTGTCTTTTCAAGCTCAACATGAACCCTACGAACGAACTGTTTAAATACATATTTGCCTTTGAGTACCTCACGCTATTCTAACTAATTAAGATGTGCTATTAGCTTGCTCTGAACTAAGCCAGCTTTGTGTAGAACAATGCTTCATTGACAACAAGAACTCAGTATGAGGTAAAAGGACAACATGGAAATGACATAATACCATAAGTAGTTAACTAGTGGATAAAGTCATCATTGCACATTATTGACAGCATGTGTTTGAAGTGAGTGCTTGAGATGGGAAAAGAACATGAACAAGGGTGAGCGTTAAAACTATAGTGGGTTTGTTTTTACACACGGACATGCATATTCTGTCGAAAGTCATCAGGTTTCAGAGGAAGTTACACCCAAAGAGGTGTAAAATTCAGTGGAAATGCTTAAAGGTTGAAATGTCGCCATGAGGGGTGTTCCTGCAGCTTCACAAATGTGGTCATATGCAAAGAGACTTTAAACTCGTCAATCTAGGTGCTCTTATGTATAAATTGCTGACTACATTCTTGGGTTATGAAGCCTCAGTTCCTTTCAGTGCTCTTTCTGGATTAAAAAAAAAAACCCCAAACATCCAAACAAAACAAAAACCAAAACCAAAACAAAACAACTATGGACAGAATATAGAATCCTGAGCATTTTAGTGTTTTCTGCAAACTCTTTGCTCTCCCTATTCCCTCCTGTTTCAGGAGGGCTATGAAAGTGGAAGATATTTGCAAGCAGCTAAATATAGCAGTTCTTCAAGGATCAAATATGTCATTTCGGCTTCTTCATCCAGCTAGCCTATGGAGTTATCAGAAACATTTGGCTATTCTGAGTATGTTAAGGAGGCCCTTTACAGGAAGGTATGCTTTATTGAGAGACAGACTTGTTTTTGTGCGAGTTGCCAGCCACTGGTCTCCAAGGGAACACACAGCAGCAAAATCAAAAGAAAACGCTCCGTGCACTCATATGGCTTTAAAAATATTTCATGCCGTAATGGTGTAAGCAGCTGTTTCTTAAAAGTGAGCAAAACGCCGAGATCTAAGGATGGGATCTAACAGAGCGTTCTCCACAGCATCCCTGGGATATACCTGGGTGCTGGCAGTGTGGGCGCAAGGCCTGCCCTCAGCCACTCCACCCCATGCCATCGCCTTGGCTGGAGCCCTGTTGGCTCCCCGCACAGGTGGAGGTGCCTTCACTCAGGAGGTGAAGGCAGAACCCCTCCTGTCCAGCAGTTGCTGCTACACCTCCAAACAGCAAAGGTTGTCCTTCCAATGGGGTCCACGCACAGCCACAAGTGCAAAAGCGTGAAGCACTAGTGAGAACGGGTACTGCTTGAGTTGAAGGGCTGAAAAAATACATCTGGTGCTCATCATTAAGGTAAATGGCATGGGCTTGCCTGGAGGATTTCCAGCAATTAGGCTGAGTGACACAGTATTCTTAAGCAATGAGTGAGGTAGCTCTGAGTGGACACTTACATAATGATGATGCTTTCATGTGACAAAGGTAAAGTAAGAAGTGTCAAAAGAAAGGGCTCGAGGGGGGACAGAGAGGTGTGCATATCCATCTCTTCTGCTCACACCACTGACACCTTGCCTGGAAATACCCCAGGCAGTGCTGCCCTCCTGCCCAAGCCTCTTGGAGCCTCGGTCGTCCATAAAAGGGCAGCTCAGCAACGAAAACACAACTTCTGAAAACTTCAGTAATTTCCACAGCACTTTTTGGCTGATGCTGAAGTTTGTGAAATGTATGCAAAACAGGATTTCTTCACCTCTGAGGGTGGATGTAAATGAAGTCTCTGTTGCAATTCATGAGCTCTCCTTTTCAAACTGTTCTGCCCCACAGACCACATGTAATTCTTTCTATCCTTCTGTTAATTTTGTAGCAGTATCTCCTCACCTCCATATGAATCAACTGTAATGAGAAAAAAAAGGGTTTCATACATCTGCATACACATATGTGGAAAGCTGAATTAAGAACAGTTTATTCCTCTTGCACTTGTTGCTAAACGAAAGCCTCTGGACTGTGAATTCAAATCCTCTGGCAGAGGAACTGGAAGCAGTACCAGCACTAACCAAAAGTTACACTTGGTGTGCACCAGTCAGCGCCAGTCAAGGTGCCCCAGTCAGTCCTGGTAAGCGTGTGCCATTAAGCACTGCTAAGTATGGGCTAATGAATGAAGCTGGGGTTGAGTCAAGCAATTGTCTCCATTCAGTTTTGTGTTAGCATCATCAGGGGCTACCCTAGCTATTTTTAAGGATGGGTCAGAAGGTCTGTGGGCAGAGTGGCTTGGGTTTTTCTTAAAAATAAAAAAAATAATTAAAATAATAAAAAATAAATGAAAATAATTGCAAAGTTAAGATTGTTCCTTTGCACTTAGGGCTTAGAATATAATTTTGATCTTTTGTAAGGAAAATGGAATATGACAAAAGTGTTTTAACCTTTATATATAAAGGCACTTTAAATAGCAAAGCTGCATATCAAATATAGTCTGCATTTTCAATGAAAGCTTTCCTTTATACAGACAAATTTGTCTGCTCACCCCAAATCAATACCTTTCAAAACCAAATGAAGAGTCTACACGTTCTATTTTACTTATGTCAATAATATTTCATTCTCTTGCTATGCGAAGGAAGTTTAGTTCTAAAATGTTAGTGCCAACATATAGCTTCACCACACTGCAAAAATAGGACAGATGAAACCTATAGACAACTTTCAAGCTCTGCTCCTTTTGATGGTTGCAGTGGACATTCAAAGTTTCCCTGAAACAAGGCAATATTCTTTCATTAAGCCAAGCAATATCAAGCAAAGGCATAATTCTTACCATCACAAAGGAAATCCATGTCTTTTCCATGGTCAGGGTGATCTCCTTGCTTTGGAAGCATTTTGTGAAGTGCCTTGAGGTAGGAAGATTCCTTTACAGAGTGATCTGGCTGTTTCGCTCCCTTGGAGCAGGTAGCAGCAACTGTCTGGAAAGTGGTGAATTCCCAAGGTCTTTGTAGGAGTATGACGTGTCCCTCAGCAGGGGTGCCTTGTGGCTCCATGCTCTCTGCTAGTGGGGCTGTCAATCTGTAGCAGAGGAGCTCAAATGTTAAAGGAGAAACAGATCTGAAAAAAAATAGTAATTTGTATTTTCCTTTTGAAAGCCAGCAAGGAAAATTGGTCATGTCTTCACTGCCCAGCAATTTGTGGTGCAGTGATCCCCAGGCTGATTCTGATCTGCGTTGGCGGCATCCCCACAGAGGAGTACATAGAGGTACCAGCTCAGACCTGGCTCTGGCAGCTCCACTTTTAAGGTCCAAACCCCTTGCAGCGCACCCTGCCCCTCATCTGGCAAAGCCGGGCTGGCGTCTCTCTTCTGCATTGCCTGGCACCACTGCTCAGCCGGATCGCTCTGCACGTGTGTCCACAGTCTTGCTCAGGTCACCCTGGCATCTTGAAATAACTGCTGTCCAGGTCTAACGAGTAGGACATGGAACCACTTATCACTGATGTGTGACTCTGCTCAAGTAATTTTGGCTTCCAGGGCTTTTGTTTTCTTCTCATTCTCCAGCTGGCACCTCCACCTATGAGGATTTTGTGCATGGTCTGTCCCTAATACTTGCCTGAACAGTGTCTAAGGGATATTTCAGTTCAAGCTGCATTCCTGTTAACCTGAATGAGTATTCAGATCAGTAAATGAAAATCATGGCTGAAATCCTTACTTTTGTGCCCTAAGGGCTGTCATATTTTATTAATGTAAGCCATAAAGACAGACATGTCCTTATTACAAGTTGCATTGGCAGAGACGTAGGAGAATGGACTACTCGTTGGACTAGTCATTGATGAGGTTTTGCTTTGAAAAAAAAAAAACAGGAATACCTGGAAAAAAGATCTAAACAGATTTTTAATGGGTTTAATGGGTTTAACAGATTATTAGAGTTAGCATTACTGTCAAAATTTCCTATCAGAATTCCATGTTTAAAGAGTTGTTGCATGAACACTTGATGCAACACTGTTTTCCCATCAGTTTGTACCTTCAATTGATTGCAAGCTCCAGTTAAATATTTCCAACGATTGAGGTATCTCACTTTCTCTTCTTACCTCCTAATCATGCTGCAACTTTTACTGGTCAGGACACTTGTAGTCTCTCTCTTCTACTTGGTCATCTTTTTATCATGAAATACATGAAGCCTTAATTATTTTGCAGATGACTATGCTGCTATCAGTGAAAATTGGCCACAGGGCTCAAAACTGACCAGGGAACATGTAGACAGACACACAGACAGCATGATCTCCTAAGCATTGTTCACTTAGGAAGACAGCTAAGCCATTCTCCCTTAAGTCTTTGAATAAAAACACTACATGGTTCTGTATTGTTGCTGGATTGCTCTTATCTTCATGTTTTGAAAAGAGATTGTGCCATTGCGAACCATTTTTTTATACTAATGTAATTTTCAAATTATAAAAACAAGTAGAAACATTTTGCATAAATGAATTATTCTGATATTATAGAGCCTCTGAAGTTACAGTCTCACCCTTAGCGTTAGGGAAATGTACAGTGTAAAACTTGTATGTGCTGCATATACTGAGTACCTGCCTTCTTAATTTCATAAAAAAGCGTTTTTTTTCCACAGAGAGCATTATCGTAGGAAGCCCCCTGAAGTCAGTTCCATTGCTTCCTGCCCAGCTTTGCATGGTTCACTTTCAACAAGGGAGGAACTGAAATTAGACCTGTTCAGAGAAAACCTTGTTAAGACTCATCTAAGAATGGATGAGAAGTCAGTCTCCAAGGCTTTTGGCACGTACATGGAACGTTACTTTACCGTTTTGCTCAGTATGAATTCTCATCTGGCCTCTTCAACACCCTGGAATGTTCAACAGATTTTTACGAAAGTGAGCCATGTCACCATGTCATGTCCTTGTCACACCTTATGTCCTAGCAAAGGACATTGAAGGGGACCATTGGGATGATCTGTGGAAAGAGGCAGCCTTCCCTTCCCCGCTGCAGGACTGCCTGGCTCAGCAAGAGATCTCCCACATGATGTCTTCCCCATGCACGATGACTCCCGCGTGCAAGACGTTCCCCACACTGTTTGCTGCCGCTGGCGCCAGGGAGGAGGAGCAGCATCAGGGACAGGTCAGCTCTGACAGGGCTGCTGTGACCACGAGTAATTTTCATCTGGGGCTGCAGAGAATTACAGTCTCAGGGTTTATTTATTAGAAATTAAAATCAAAGCCAGAGCTAGATAATTGTTTATGGCAAACTGACTTCTATCCGTGGTACATCAGCTCTCAACTGCTATTGGATGAAATGATAACTACAGGGTGTATGTCCATACAGGGTGTGCACATGCAAGCCTCTACTCACAACGGCTCTTTGTTCCCCTAGATGACTACTCATCTCAGAGGGAATTTTGGGGAAATAGTTTTTGCAGTGTCACAGAATTTCCACCACTAATCTGCCCACTGATCTTTTTCTTATTTTCTTTTTTGTTTTTTTTTTAAATCTTTGGCCACTGCTACTATGGGACACTGGACAAGGAAGAGTGTAGCAAGATAAAGAGTTACTTGAGACGCCAATAATCCAGTCCATGGATCCATCAATAGATATGAAATAGATACCGTCAATAGTAAACAAACATGGGATTTGATGCCATTTGAGATGGCCTTGGGCATCCTACCTGCCTCTGGGATTTCTCCTAGGCTTTGTGTGTATTCATTTTGTCTGAACCAGTTTCTTTCTGGATCAGGTCTTGAGGGTATGAAATGTTTTATCCTTCTCTGTTAAAGATCACTTTATTTACAAAAATATCAATAGATAAAGACAACTGGATTTGCAAGTATCCTTCACTTGGTTTACGCAAAGCAGCAGCCAGATTTTCAGATGCAGAAGCAGCTTTCTGTCTCTGGTGACTGATGGGCATAAGAAGGTTAAAACTCTGTTGTCTGCAAAATGTTCGCTATTGGTAGCTGAACGTTATAAAAAAATACTCTGACGAATGAAAAGTGGGAGATTGTTTACAAGAAGAATTCTAAACAGTTTTCCCTTCCACAGGCAATTCAGACCAGCCATTTCTCTGCATTCAAAACCACAAAAGAGCTCTCCAGGATCACCAGCAGATCCCGGTTTTCAAGATCTTTCTCTATGACTGAGGCATCTCTTTGAACAGGAGCGGAGCATCTGACATCTCACATCACTCCAGGAGTAGCGATTTTAATGGAAACGCCAACCAACCTTTCAAGAAAATCTTAGTAAATTTATTAATTTATAACACCATTATAATTTAAATTATGGCTTTTCATAACTACTGCAAGCGTGGCAAGTATTAGTATGAGCATATAGGTTTGGATATTATGCCTAGGTTTCAGAATATCTGATGGCTAATGTCATTTTATTCCAAGTTCTTTGATGTGGTGCAGATTAGAGGGGTTTTGTTTGGTTTTGTTTCTCCCCCCCTCCCATTACTGATATATTTGGTTTTGGTATTAGCTCTGGTGGTAAGGCTATTTATGCCCAGACTTTTCTAGTCATGGGATGTTTTTTTGCATGCAGCAGGCCATTGGGCTAGCACAGGTCTGTACAGCATATACCGAGTATATGTAACTGAAAAGGATGTGCTGCAGAGGTCAGGTCTGTCAGCGTGCTAATCCCAGAAGGTTTGCTGACTTTGAATCATCAAATGTGCTCTGTGTCAGCTACCGAGCATGCACAGATCCATTTCTGTCTGGGAAATCACAGCCAGAAATAGAGTAACTGCACCTAATTGGAGACAATCATCCCGATATTTCCCATCAAAGTAATGTGGATTTACTGGCGTGGCACAAAATGAAATAGCAGGCTCTTACTATGCAATGCATATTTGTCTTGTTTATTAGTAATAGATAGCGGAGGTCATTTAGGATGAACCTGGTTTGCCAGATACAATTGTAGGATGAAGAGGTGTGATATCTTCCATACGAGCTGAGGTAAAGCTGGTTAGCTGCAATCATGGTGCTATAAGAATGTGCCATTCCCATACACACCCTGGTGTGCCATGTCTCTGAGACCCATCCAGGCATCTACATCTGAGATGGTGCACGTTGTCCCGCTGTTCCTCCCACGAAACCATACAGCTATGCTGCAAGAAGCAGCATATTGCACAACCTGTTCAAACTATCTCAGAATCAAAAAGCTGATAGAAAACTTATAAGGGGTAATTAATTATCATGTTTGCTTATGTTTGCTTTATGTTTGCTTTTTTCAGTCTGCCTTCTGGTCTTTGAAGGGAAAGGGACCACTCCTAACATACGTGACAATATCAGTTCCAAATTCAACCATATGTTGCCATGTTTCTGCTCAGGATGAATGAATCAAATCTTGATTCACCTTCTCATTGCTCATGAGGTGAGGCCCGCTCCTAACCTAGCCAGTGTCTTCTTTGTAGTCCTGTCAAAGTCTTCTTATCATACTGTTTTCTAGCATGTCCCTCGGCACTTCCTGTCCCTTATTTGCTGCTTATTTCAGTCTTTTGTCATGTTTTCTTATCTACCTGTTCTTTTTCATCTCTTCAGTCCTTCGTAAATCCCTCCTGTTTCTCATCTTTCCCACGCACCTTTTTCTGTCCTACATTCATGACTCGCACGTATTTTCTCGTCACACCGCCATTTCTCTTCTGTCCACCATACGTCTTTACATCCCATCAAGTGCTCAGGCATATCAAGACCCCAGGTGAAATCCCAGTGCTTCTGGTCAGGGAATTCCTTCTACTAAACCAGATTACTGATCCGAAGAGGTAACATTTCAATGCCATACCACTGGTCTGCTTCTCCAGACTGTACAGCAGCTGGCATGGCCTTTTCTAGTTTACAGAGGGGACAAGATGATGTGTGAAAAACCTACATTTGAGAAATTATCACAATTTTTAAAAAGAATTACGAACTTACCTTTGGACTTCATCCCTGGTCTACCAATGAACAGCTCTCAGCAATTCCACTTTTCTAGTAATGACAACTTGAAGTTATACCTCCATTGGAATTATGGTTATATTAGCTGAAGAGATTTCTTTCCATTCCAGTCTAACGTAGTCTAGCCTAGTCCATTCCATTTACTCTGTTCCCCAACCCATATATCCTCCTGAAACTCAATAGATTCTTTTTTAGAGAACAGACTATAATGCAACCTGTTGTTTCAGGTCTTTCTCTGAATATCAGGCAAGGATAATAGATATGATTTCTGAGATGTTGCCCATAAAACTATTTCCTGAGCGCTTTTCATGCATGTCCAGAGTGATTCATTCGAGGCAAAGTTATGGACTTGTGAACTCAGAGGTCTGTTAAAGTTTCTCATGACTGTTTTGAACAAATTCAGATTTTAAACATGATTAGATAGATCAAATGCAATATAAACCACAGCACAGTAGAATAGTAATTCTACTTGGCTTCAGTGCAACCTCTTCTCAGCAGCTATCCTGTGTAGATATTGAGCCCAATATACACCTCCTCAGCTTGTTCTCCACTTACATGGCAAAAGAACATAAGACAATTTTTCAAAGATGTCAGACTTATTCTAAAAAGAATAGAACAAAGGCAAAATCCTATTAATAAAAATATCTTGCATCTTAGCAACTACAGCATTAAAAACATTGAGACGGCCGAAAGAAATGAATGTTTTCAGAAATACGATTTCTCTAGTAATTTCAAATTACTGCTACATGAAAAAGCTGCAAAACTTAATTACAAATTGTCGTTAATGATTTTCTACTTGAGACCAGCTTTGATTGCATTGCATTCAACTTGTAATTTTCACTGTGCTTGCCTGAGACACTCAATTATTTTTTAAAAAGGAAAAAAAATAATCTGAATGGCTCATCTGAATGCCAGCAACACGAGAGTTACAGTCTTACAAAAGAGGTTTAAGACGTTGCTTAAGCTGATTTTTCTAACAACTTTTTAATTGTTTTTCTGACTTAGCTGTTTGTGGGACAGTAACTCCAGTAATTACTCTTGTAGATAAAACTATTGAGTAACAAAACTAAGCTTTTGCATGGCAGGTCTGTGCAGGCAGGGTGGCTGCCTGAGCACCTCGCAGGTGCCAGCCACACATGAGGGGAAATCATGGACAGTGCGAGGACGAGCGGGCAGCAGGAGCTGAACTCTGTATTTCTCTGCTGTCATTTACAGCTCTAAGCTGTAATAATAAAGGAGATGGTATGTTTTCCTTTGCCTTTTCTGGTAGTTTATGTCACACAATCTGTCCTGCTACCTTTTCTAAAAATGTAGTGTGCACTATTGATGGAGTAACTCCCGCACGTGGTGCTGTCTCAGGAAATAGCAATGCTGTAATTAATGGGTTTGAGGCATTCTTAATTGTAGCTGCAGGATACAAAGCAAAACCTATTTTGCCATTTTGTGTCAGCTTTTCCACGGTGGAAAGTGCTATGTAACAAAGATAAAAACAAAGATAAAAACCAAAGATATACAGTAACAGCAACCTTATGAATAATATCAGGATACAAAACTGAAATATAATTGGCATCTATAGCTATCTGATAAATACATAAGCAGAAGGACTGCGTTGTGCTTACATTTGGAGTTTTGCTTTAGAAGGAATCAGCTTGAATGAGGCAATGTTCGTGCCTGTGACTACTAGTTGGAAGTGAAGAAATCAGAAAACAAGTCAACATGAGGTTGGTAAAATAATTATAGCACAAATGTGATAATTTAGTAGTATGCGATAAGAGCCAGGAGAAGTAAAGGCAACAGCAGCGCCTTCTCCATTTCCAAATAAGTCAGCAAGAATTTGCTTGCTTGCAATTTCCTTCTTATGGCACTTCCACATGAGAGCTGTTGACAGTAAAACTGTAATATTTTTACACTGTGCCCACATCCAATCGCAATGTGAAACCCATAACATGTCTCTTGCTGGTGAAGACTCTGATTTCCATTTATGCTGCAGCTGATTTCTTCTGAGCTTGTAGATGCTTGTATGAGAAACAGATGCTGAGAAGGAAGAATAATTTATTTGAGAGGCATAAGATAAAGTTTACCTTCATGCCTGGGCCTGGGCTTTGGAGGGGAAAGTGTAGCTAAAAGATGTAACTCACTTGCCAAGCCCTTCCTCTCTAGAACCTCTCAGGTCAAGCTTCCCTGCCATGCTGCTACAAATGTATATGGCCAGGGAAAAGCTTCAGGTTGCCTGGCCCATCTGACCTCATCCACCAGCTTTGGGAGCATGGAGAGGATCAAAGTGTTGTAATACATCTGCACCTTCAATGGCAGCCTCAGTCCTCCAGAGCACATGATATGGGGACATACTTCTGCAGGGTGACATAAACTGAGATGTGGTCCCTTCGTCTGCTTGGGCTAGGAAGCAGGCTTCCTCCAATGCTGGGGACTGTCTCCTCAATAGGCACAAGAGTGAAAGAGGTAATAAAGAATGTGAACAAAGCTTTACAACCTTGAGAGGCAGAAATGCAGTGCTACTACATCGAATTCAAAAGTACTGTCACTATACCAAATTCGCCCAGACTACTACTGAGTGTGGCTGAGAGGAGCCAATGTAGAAGAGCTTCTTCAGCTCAGTTTTGTGCACAGTTAAGCTCTTTGTGTACCTCTGTTTTCTCATGCTATTGAAGGAAGTAATGCAGTCTGGCACAAAACATTACTGAAAAAAACAAACTTGCTTTTTTATGGTGAAAAGTTTGTAGCAGGCCAGCAGGCAGCACCAGTTGGAAGGTGAGCATTGCCCAAAACCAATAGAAAAGCCTAACAATTTAGTTGGGGCTGCCATATAGTCTCCTTTCAGCAGGCTTGTCTCCTGTGGCTGCCACTTTTCTTTCCTCCTAGGCACAACTTGGTAGGTGTTACCTCCCGATGTGGCACTGAAAGCCTCACCCAAACCAGCAACTGCAAGTGTGACTCTCCAGGGAGAGCCTGCGCAGGCGCAGTGGGCGATGCAGCAGCCAGGGAGCAGGGTGCCAGCAGGGAGCCAGGGGCTGCTAAGTGAGGTTGTGCACCTGGGTGAGTACCAAACCCAGCCCCTCTTACAGGGGAGTTTTGGAGAGGCAGGCAGTGGAAGAAGAGTTAGAGCAAGGAGGAACTGTGCACTCATGTTACCATATGGATAATTCTGTTTAGCATGGATTGGTCAGGTCAGATTAAATAGCTCTTCTGAATGAGGCCAGCTCTGGGGTGGAAAAGTCTGCGGTGAAGGAGAGGCTGGGCAGAAGGAAGAGATGGATGTGGGATTAGTGGGGATTAGTGTTAAAATGCTGTTCACAGCTTCCTCTTGTGTCATACAAAGTTCCATTTAGGTGCACACTGGGGGGAGGAGGAGCTGCCAGGAAACATTACCCTTCCATTTTTCTTAATATTTTTCTGCATTTTTGTTTGTTTGTTCTGTCTGAAGTATGAACGCCCTCTTTAGCCTGTGATCCAAAGACCTGGGTTGGAAAATCAGGTTCCTGGTGTTTTGCAAAGAGCCTAAAAGCAGGATTCAATAAAGTCACATGCTGAGTGAATAGCTGCCTAGAATTACTTTGCTAAAGGCACCGTAATTATTCACTAGTACGTAACCTCAGTGCAGTCATTTCCTTAGTGCTATGCAAGTTGCTACATGGCAGCTAGAAGCCAGATTCCTGCTTTTGCCCATGCCATGCCAAGAAAATGAAGGAGCTGACAGTTCTGAAGCAGGTTTGAGACCTGGTTTCTGGTTCCTGTTACTTCTTGCAGAGCACAAAATGCAGGAGTCCAGCCAAATCAGAATCTGCATTTCTGGCCCAGCACATGGGAGAATCTCTCAAATGGGATGGGAGAAGATGCAGAGCTGAGAAGTGGAAGGGTTGCAGGTGTGTGAACTTGCAGCATTTGTAATCAAGTGGAGACAGGTCCTCTCCTGCATGCCGATATGACTCAACACTGAATTAGGAACCACCCACGCTACTCATGCCAATACCAGTGTTTGCTGCTGCAAGTGTTGCACATGCAGGTATGAGCTGGCCATTTCTGATTTTGAGTACTGACACTGCAGAAACTGCACACTTTTCTCTCCAAATAGACCTTGTTTTTGTAATGCTGCTGTTATGCAGCTAAAACATTCATATCCATGTTTTAAACAGGGATCAGTGCTCAGAGGAACTGGGGCCCAGAGTCCCCGGGGGGAAGCTAGGGAGTTTGGAGTGTGGCAGTCTAGATGCCTGGCGTGAAGTGGGGGCACTGTGGTGGGGCAGGTAGCATACCTGCCTTTGAGTCTGTGCAACACCTACTCATGCTAGTATGTGCTGGAGACAGAGAGGAACTGTAACCAAAGCCTGCACTGAAATCTATTCTTGCCTTCACATAAAACTTAAAATGGACGAATTGTTTGCAACCTACTAGTTCACAAAGTTGTAGAGTGTTTCCACTGCACACGTACATGCAAAGCAGGCAAATTTTTCCTCATGCAGGGAAATCTTTGCGGGAAACTTTGACGAAAACAATTTCAGCCAAGATTACCATGCAGAGTTTCAGCTTACACATGTATTTCTTTTGGATGATTCGTCTTGTTTCCTTTCAGTATGTGAATCCATAGGAGTTTAGAGCTCTACACGTTCAGCTCCACTTCAGTGACTTAATCTCAATGGATCAGCCGTATCATGAATTAACTGTAATGCAAGCATAAATTCTATAGCAGTGTTCATGTGCTGCTGTGTGGACTTACAGTTCAAGGAGCTGAAATTCAGATATTACTGCACAGTTAATAGCGTCAAGTTCTTCCTCTTTTTCTTTTCCTTCATATACAAGCCTCCCAACAGCTCTCCTCAGCACCTCTGGTGCTTTCACCACCAGATGATGCCTCTCACAGATAGATGCAGGGAGAGGAGCCAACAGAGAAGTGCACACTTAAGCAAATTACCACTGGGCCCTCTGCAAAGTCATTTGACACCCCCTAAGGCTGAACATTTATTTTGCACTGGGACTTTAAAAAAAGCCCAGAGAGTGCATTTATTTAAGCAGCTGAGCTGCTCTAACAACCTGCTGCCTCTGAAAAGGGTGCTTTTAACCCTCATCCCTTTCATTTTGTTGTTGGCCCTTCCTTTTGTGAATTTATTTGGCTCATTACCCCAGATGATAGCCACCTGCTTTCTTTTTCCTAATTATTTTTCCTCTGAGCTGACAAGCTCTGTCAGCTGGTGGAGCTGGTGCGTGGCTCCAGGGGTGGGATTAGTGGTGAGGAGCAGAGCAGAGGATGTATAAGCAGGCTCCTTGGCAGGGGCAACCCCAAGAGAAGCTCAGCTCTCATGGTGGGAAAGCATGTCTACTGCTGTTTGGTGTACAGCTCGGCTGTCTCTGGAGCATCCTGCCCTCAGCTTTGTGGTCCCAGCACTTCACTGGCACTGGTGCAGGCTCTTGGCAGACTCCAGGGTGAGCCAGCCACGGACTGAGTAGGTAATTCAATGCCATAGAAAAGACAAACAGCTTTTTTTCCAGCCTTCATCTCTTAAACCAGGCCAACACAAGAAAGCAAGCAAGAAAAGCAGCCAGGTCCAGTGCTGTCTTCAGGAAGGATGAGCTACCGCCTCACCTATAGCTTCCTCTAGTCTTGCTTCCTAAGGGAAACCTACAACAGCCTTTCAAAAGGTGAACCTAAAAACTGAAATACCTAACTCTGCATGCTCTAAAGATTACAAACTCATTCTGTGCATTTCATAGGGCAATTAATTTTACTCCCCATACACTTCAAGGTACCACAGGTGTTCTCACTGAGTTGCTTCTCCTCTTGCCAGCTAGCCCTGCTGTCCGACCTGTAGGAAGCATGGGACAGATTGAGTAAGGGCTGAAGGATGAAATTTGGTGCAAAGCAGCTGTCTCCACCTAAGCTGCCCTGGAGCTTTGCTGAGGGCTAGAGAGGAGGCTGCAGAAATGCAGTCTTCCTCTCATCAGCAGATCACTTGATCTGCTGGGAGCAGTGCCTTTTAAACAAACCTTATCTCTCTGTGTGTAATTAGTTATGCAATGTTCAAAGAAGAACCTTGGATGATGCAGAAAGCTGAGCCTGTTAATGAGAGCGGGTCTAATAGAGCAGACATGTGATGGAGCTGGGGAGCTGGCACATCCTTTTGGGGCAGTTAGCAAGGGTGGGTACTGCATTAGCATAGCTGGGTTGGGACCTTTGTTGATGCAGGTATGCTGTTTGGCCACCAACTTTAAAAGCAATTAGGTTTGTTTTCATATCTTAATGTGATGCATACACTAGCTTGTGGGTGGAGCTGTGGCTGGATTCCAGGCTTGCTGCTATCAGTTGTGCAGTGTTAGGCTGTAAATGGGCACAATTTTCTGGAGACATTTTTGCAGGTGCAAAACCTTCCTAAAGGCAGATGCGTATGTGACTCTTTCCTAGCATGAAGTTTTGGGGTGAAGGGTTAATTTGTGCAGCCAGAAGGAGGAGGTCTCTAATCCTTGTATGGTGTTTAGAACAGATTGATACCAGCTATCTTTTAAACATTGGTGATGCAACACAAAGCTTTTGTTCGTGTCTCGTAGGAATGGCAAGAGTGTGCAATCACTCATAAGCTGCTCTGTGGGACAGAGTTTTGTTATCACACACAGGCAGTCCAATATTGTGAGTCAGTATCTTCCACCTTCTTCCCCATCTACCTCCCTAATTAGGAGTCAATTAAAAATATTTTATTAAAAAGTAGCATTGGGTTCTTACCTGAATTGCCTTCTGATTTTTGAATGCTTACAAATCACATTCTCACACTTGAAATTACACTGCTTTCCTAAATGAACACAGTGATTGTGACTTGGAGAGCTGAGACTTTAAAGAAAAAATGTTTTTCCAAGAAAAACAGCCAAGCCCTACTGGCTTCTACCTTATAAATAGTCTAAGCAGGTCTCAGGGATCTTCTTATTACCACCACCTCACCCCAATGCTCTGTGTATGGACTGAGAGCAGTTACAACTCTTCATCCCAAAAGAGGTGACAGGATGGCCTCATGTCACATGTCCAAGAAAACCCAGCCACCTCCCATGTGCAGCCAAAAGAGTTGCCTGGTGCTGATGAGATGGTCTTGGTGACAGTATGTGCAGGCACAGATGGCATTTCTGGAAGCAGAAAATTTCAGTCCTCAGATGGGAGAGAGCCAAGGGGATGAGCTGAACAGGAGAGAAATGCCTGATTATAGGTGAATGGTCCTCGAATGGCAGAACATATGGTAGGACTAAGCTAAAGGTAAAGGATTCAGGGAAGAGCTAGCATGGAAGGGACTGGTGGGACAGCATTTGTAACTTTTTTATTGCCTTTGCTCTCTGGGTCCCATAATTAACACACATAGGGAGTTACACATGGTCTGCTGCACCAGTGCAGTGCTGAACTTCATGACCAGAGTCGCCACATCATCCCAAAGCTCTTGTGACTCAAGAGGTTTGTCCAGGCAGGGGACAGCAGGAAGCCCCAGGGCTCCTCCCTGCTCCTGCGTAGGTGTCCCCAAGGTCAGAGGTGATTTCCCTGTGAGCCTTGGAGTGTGTCTCAGGGGAGGGCACTTAGCAGGTGCTAACCTCAAGGGTGTGCTTGTTATCAGGCCACCTCTGGAATGGCGTTTTGGATGCCCTGGGCCTGCTGCAGCCAGCCCAGGTGCTGTGAGGGCTGAGTTGGAAGTGTCCTAGCCACTAGCGCTTCCACACACAGCAAGGGAAGGCGGGAGACAACGGCCCACAGCAGAGGCTGCTCTGGGGGGTGGCGGTCTCCCCTCGTCCTACGTGCTGTGGCCTCATGGGAGGCGCATACCACAACCGTGATGTTAGGCAGAAGCAGCTGCTGTGAAGTGCCGTAACAGAGGACTGACCCTCACGTGAGGCCAAGGAAGAAGAAACCTTACTGTCCTGGCACTACCCTGGCCAGAACACCACCCGTCCCCTGGGTATGGCACTGCAGGGGCTAGGGACTGCCACTGGCCCTGTCACAAGGTGTGGGACCGTGTAGTGCGGGCAGCCCCTTGAAAAGGGGGTGCTGCAGTTGTGTCATGGAGGCAGGGAGAGCAGGGAGGGCCACCTCTTGAGGCTTCTCAGCTGCTAGAGCGGCACAGAGAGATGCCAGTGGCAGGGGTAGCAGGTCTGCCTTGTCCTTGTTACTGCTGAGGGCTCAAAAGAGGCCTGTGGAGCTGAGAGGAGAGAGGATGACAGGAGCATCAGGTGGGGTGAGGATGGGTGTTGTGTCTGACGTGGTCTCTTCAGCCTCACTCTCCACGTCCTCCAAGCTCTCGCTGACAGAGGGGATGATCTGCACCACCTTCTCTTGGAAATGCACTTGCTTGCGTGGGGCTGGTGGAGCCACTGGTTGGGCAGGAGCTGCTGGAGCCAGGCTCTTGTCTTTGCTGCCCTTTAGGATGCTCTTCATGTGTCCCAGCAGTGAGCGGTGCTGCTCCCTCTGGGCCCCATGGAAGGTGTAGGTCTGCTCAGTGTCACCAGCAATGGTTGGGGCTGCCACGGTGGCTGATGGGTCCACGTACTGGCCCACCTGGGGATGCGTCTCTTTGTGCCCTGGGCTCTTCCTTCTCTTGCTCAGCAAGAAGTAGGCCAGGGCAGTGAGCACCAGCATGGACCCTGGGGAGAAGGCCAATATAGCAATATAGCAAAAGGGTTGGGGCAAAGTGAAGAGCTCACCAAGCAGGGCTTGGTCCCACTAGCTCAGTGGTCCCCACAGCCGATCCGCACCCCGCATATCCCCACCCTCTCTGGCTCCCAGCAGACCATGCTCCTCTTCCATCTGCACTACTTTCCACCCCAGCACAGGCTCCTCACCAGGGATGGTGACGTGCCAGACGAGGACAGGATGTAGGAAGCAAGCCACTGACAGCAGTGTGTACCCCAGAAATTTCTGGAAGCTCCCTGGGCGTCTAGCTCGCTTCCAGCAGGCCTGTGCCAAGGAGTCAGGCTCATATCTGGAGAGAGAAACAAAGGTCCTTGTGAGATGGGGCACCAAGCACATGGCAAGCAGATTTGGACTTAACAATCACCCATCTAAAGGTTCAGATCCTCACTATGGCTTGCCAGGTAACCACTGTGTTGGTCAGGGAAAGTAAGCAAAGCCTGAGCCCTCCCAGTGGAGGAAGATGCCAGGGGCTACATCTGCCAAAAGTCAGCATCTCAGGCCATCTCTCCTTGGTGTGTTTGCCCACTCGGCAACTAGTTGAGTATCTATTAGCTAAAGTAAGGCATTGCCTTTAAGCTATCAGGGCTTTTGAGTTTATGCTAAAAGACAGCAGAAGTGCTCAGCCTCTGAGAAATACATAAAGATTTTCTACATTCTAACTTAAACTTCTGTGCTGTCCTGGGAAGGAGATGCAGCTCATCTTTGGGATCTTGCTCGTCCCTCAACGCCGGTACATTGTAGGGCTTCATACCGTGTGTTAAGCAGATGCTGCAGACCAGGGTTTATCATGCTGATGCTCAGCAAATTATTGCACAAGTCTGGGTAAAAATATGGGTTTAATTCTCTGTGGACATGGCCCCACTTACCTCCCCCCTGCCTGAGTTCACTTGCCATGGCTTAGGGGCAGGACCTTTGGTTTGAAACTTGCAGTTCAGCTAGGTCTGGTGTGCCCTGTAAGAAGCAAACTGCCTTAGGGAGGTCCCACCTAGGCTGGAGAAGACTGGACAGGATCTACTCACGTGAAGCACATCTCCAGGAACAAACTGATAAAGAAGAGGCCTTCACAGACAGTAACTGCAAGCCCTGAAAAACTGAAAGGTGGAGCTGTCAGGGGGGCAGGGCCGGGCTTGAGTATGCTCTCTGGGTGGCAGAAGGGGCACGAAGGGTCAGGATGTACTGTCCAGTTCACAACAAAGTCTGTGTGCTGAGGTCTGAACTCCCTCCACTCAGCTGGTTTGTGGAGGAAAACTCAAATCCCTTCTGCCCCGAGGGGGTCCACTTGCATCCAGTGTCACTTTTGGCCTGTCTGAGTCTGCAATAGGTGACGCAGTAGTACCACTTTCTGTAACAGAAATAGCTTATCTGAAACCTAGAGATGGAGATCTGAATTCCCCAAATCCCTGGACGCTGCTCCCTGCTCCTGTTGCAGTCTAGTCTGGTGCTACATATGATGGAGCAGTCGAACATGTCACCCCCACCGGCTCTGATTCCAAGGGCAAAAATACTCACAGCAGGTAGAAAGCCAGGCTTTTGAACTGTCCTTGCTGCAGAGTTTCTACACCCACACCGATCAGCACTAGAAAGAGAAAGCAGGAAAGATGACTACTGCTGGGCTGGTTCCCAACTCTCCTGTGCCCCACCAGCTCCTAGGATTGATGCCCTGGTTTCCCCAGGAGCTGGTGAGGCTGCTCCATGCTGTGCAGCATGTTAGGACTGCCAGCACCAGTGATTTATGCTGACACAGCAAGCCAGGGGGGTCAGAGCTGAATGCTGGCCTTGACATACAGCCTGGAAACCCATCCCACCTGCATCCCTGTCACAGCAGCCGTGCCACTGCGTGGGCTGGGGTGAGGTGCTCTGAGGACACCAGCTGGCCTTGGACTGCTGGGAGAGGTTGAGCAGTGGTGTCCTCTGTTCTTTCCACCCCTTGTCACACCTGACCATCGTGGCTGCCACAGGAACCTCCCTCGCAGCATCCCATCCACTTCTGTCCCCTTCCAGTCTGGAGGCCTCTCTGCTCAGGACCCCCAGCACCTGCCATCCTCACTCCCCTGCCCTCCCTGCTTGCCCAGGCCTGCTGCACCCAACATGGTGCTGCAGGGCAGCAGCAGGACAGGAACCATGCCAGCTGCCTTCACAAAGGGCTGTAGCCATGGCATCAGGATTCTTTGCTAGCCAAACAGAAAACATATAACAGGAGCAGACAGATTAAAAACAGAGAATGAACGTCCCCTCAGTGCCCTGGCCAGCACAGCACACTGGGGAGTCAGTTTAAGGGGGATTAAGAGCATTAGTGAGGCTAAAGTCTTCCCTGGACTGGCTGCTGGGGGCCAATAGCTTCAGGGGATGGAATATTTTCTTCAGCATCCTTCAATTCTCCAGAAGAATATTTCCAAAATGGTGCAAAAATTACATGCTTTGCGCCAGCTGCAGCAAGTTGGTTGGTCCG
Organism: Mesitornis unicolor; assembly: GCF_000695765.1. NCBI lineage: Eukaryota > Metazoa > Chordata > Aves > Mesitornithiformes > Mesitornithidae > Mesitornis > Mesitornis unicolor. The sequence goes on from NW_010162792.1 coordinate 44,755, forward strand.
CAACCAGATGCTCACGGTACATAAGTGCCAGCAGCGTGAGGCTGAGCAGGCCATAGGTCTCACGGCCCCGGCTTTGCTCTATGCAGTCTCTACACTCCTGTCCACGCTTGATGTCTCCACGTCTCACTGAGCATTCACTGGTGCTTAGGAAGTTCACCGCTGGTGCTGCTCAGTATATGCTGGCCAAAGCTTGAGGTGCCAATTGGCTTCATTTATCTGAGCTCTGATTTTTCCCCATCTGGAGAATGGCACCAGGCTCCCAAACAGGGATGCAGACCAGTGTCCATCAAGCTCGCAAAGTGGGTCAATGCTGAGGATCTGTGCCTGAGCACACAGCCCTCCTGTCCTGGCCAAGCAAAGCCCCATCAGAGTGCTATGGTCTTGCTTTGGTTCCTTCTGTGTCCCCTGCAGCTGCTGGCCCCTGTCAGCCTGGGGAACGCACCACTCTCCTCTGTAGAGGCTGCCTCTCCAGCCCTGAGCGGAGGCACAGGGAAGCCAGGCTCATCAGAGCACTCTGAAGCTGTGAGCTGTGTAATCCTGCACGCAAAGTATTGTCCTTTGCTATCTTGTGACTGAGAACCCTCCTTCGTAATCTTCTCTACAAATGTGGAGTTCATTCATTAGTTCCCTGTGGGTGAATGCGGAATTCAACAGCTCAGCTGTTACACTTGAGTCTCTGTTCTGGATGGGGAAGTTTTTACTCATTTTGCACAGCTTCTGCTTCGTCCACAAAGCTGTTTGGATAAAGAATCTGCAAGAAGCAGAGGGCTGTTTCCGAGGTGTTTGTTTGGACTAGTTGCTGCCTAGATTTGGATCTTATCCAAACCATGTGGCTAAAGGCACATGATTGGGAATTAAATGGTTGAAAGCATGAGAATTAAGAAATAAGTAAGGACTCTCTCCTAGATGCAGAAATCACAAGGCCTGAAATCTCTCAACAACAGAGATGCCCCAAACACTGCAGTGAATTGCAGGGCTGTTCGATCGCTCCTCGTGAGGCTCTGCCGACGGCAGGGCTGTCTGTTTTCTCACACACGAGAAACCATGTAGCCCCACCACTGTAGACAGCCACTACACTCCAAGATCTTGGTGGAAGGGAAGGTTTATATTAAATGTGCAACCTTCTGTATTTGCAAGCTGCTTGTGGAGCTGGCCAGGCCTCTCAGAATCAATTAGTGAGGCTGATGCACTCTCCTCTCCCTTTCATTTTTTTTTTTCAAACAAAACCCATGGGATTCTCTTAAGCATGGTTTGAGTTTCGTGCAAAAACCTCATCAGGCACTAAACAATGAATCACACTGTTTTCTTACTCCGTTGAGACACAGAGAGGAATAAAACAGGCACCTCCCATTCTTCACTGGCCTTTTGGGAAAGTCAGGTGATGGTGGGAATGCATCAGAGCTATGGAAAGGCATAGAGCTTGGTGATGCAGCTGTCTACACTCTGTGGTGCTCAGCAGAGAGACAACGGCACTGCTCATTTCAAGAACTACATAAAGAGGTGCAGATGATACAAATTATGAAAAGAAAACAAGGAGAGAGAGATTACATTCCACTAAGACACTTCCAAATTGTAAGCTACCTTTGATTTTGCTGTTCTAGCTTTAGTTTTCCCATAGCAACAAGCTCATGTTTTCTCCCAGGAAAATCTCTATGAGTTTCCTTGGAGCTTTAAAGGAGAATATGACCAGCATGGGGCTCGTGTGGGCCTGAGGGGAATGGGGATGGAGAAAATAAGAGATTTGCATGTGCTGGTTAAAGCTGTGTCCCAACTCCTATCTGTTGCAGTCTCATCATAATGTGCACTTATCTACTGTGAGTTTGTATAAACTCAGAGGCTCAAATCTCTGCCTGTTATCAGTGTTTAAAGCACATTCCAGAGCACAGCCTCCAGTGTCCCAGCTGGGCTTTGGGTGTCCTTGGGGACCTGTCCTCTCTGCAGCTGACCTGTGTGCTTTCCACTTCACCCCTCACTTGAGCAAAGTGTCTCTCATGGCTGTCTGCGGTTGATAAAGGAAATGAGGAGGTAGGAGGGCCTGCTGTGACCTACTCTACAGTGTCTGAATCTGAAATTCCTGGGGGTCTGACACAGGAACCACAGGCACCACCTCAGGTCACCTCTGGTTCACACCTCCAGCCTTTAGGCAAATCAGGAACTTTGATCTCTGCTTTACTTGATGGGGAAACTGAGGCAGAGAGCACTGCCTATTCTGTCCTGTAACAGTGAGTCAGCAGCAGTACCAGAGTGAACCCCTGAGCCGTCTGGGTTAGGTATTTCCCCACATGTCATCCAGAGATGCCTGACTGAAGAGGATTATTCACCACAGTTCAGTCCTTCTGGGTGAGGTGCTGTGCCTGAGACATCTGGCTCGAGACATCTGGCTCAACACACCTGCATTTCACCTGAAACCAAGCGCTTGGATGTGTCACCAAACCCAGAGGATGTTGGTCCCAAGCAGCCCCTGGCAGCGGGTGAGAGGACACAACTAACCAGGTGGGTGAATTTATGATGTTTGTACTGCAGCTATAACCTGAACTGCTTCCTGAGCCTGCTGTCTGACGGGTTGCTAGAGAGGCAGAGCAGCAGTTTGGCAGTAGCTGTGCCACCATAGCTGAGACCTCTCCATCCTGCCTGGCACGGGATAACTTACTGTGCACAGCGCAAGCTGTTCCTCCTCTGTTTCCATATCCCACAGAGCAGCGTGGCAGTTTTGCGCAGCCATCAGTGTTTTGCTTTTCAGCCTCATTCACATCCTGCCTGTGCCCAGGTTTATTTCACGATAATATAATATAATTTAATTTTATTTTCCGTTTGTGCTTTAGCTTGTCCTCTGCTGTACTGAGTGGTGGCTCTTCCCTTCTGATGTCTCACTGTGCCTCCCACAATATTTGGAAAGAGCCTGGCCAGACACCCAGCTCTCTCCCTTCCTGGGTCCCAAACCAAGTGATTACATTTCATAGAATCATGGAATCATCAAATGGTTTGGGTTGGAAGGGACCTTAAAGATCATCCAGTCCAGTTCCCCTGCAATGAGGGGATTCCTCGTCCCCCTTGTAGGATGAGGCAGTGGCTGCACCTGGCCAAAGGCAGGGAGACAGCTCAGAGGTCCCAACACCCACTCAGTGCCTTTTAGTTCCAAAGAAAAAGAGAGCTCGCTCTTACCTGCTGCAGTGGAGATGCCCAGGAATCGGCAGGTGTATTCCAGGGCACTCCAAAACGCCTTGTGCCGCATGGTGAGAAGATGAAGATTGCAGTGCCAACCAGGCAGAAGCTCCTCTTCAGAGCTCTTGCCTCACAGGTATCCCAGCAGCTCCCAGCCACAGACAGAGCCTCCCGTGTCCAGGACCAAGCGACCTTCCTGAAGGAAAGGGCAGTGTATGCAGGACTGGCCACCTCCACTGGGGCCTCCCAGGAGAGGGTGGTGGGAGAGCGAACTGCTACCACAGGGAACCGGTCAGTGCTGCTTCCCACTGCTCCCGCGGGGGCTGCAGACACTTGGCCTTTTCCTGCTTGCTTACTGCTTGTTTGCTGCCGACCCAGCAGTGATTAATGATTGGTAAGGCGGGTGTACGGCTTTGGGAGCATTTGCACCCGGGGTGCACAGCCTTTCCTGCTCCGAGGAGGAGGCTCTGGAAGCCCAAGCTGATTAAACGAATGTGAAGTCATTAGTGCTGTGCAGCTCCTGGCAGGTTAACCATTTGTGAGGATGGCGATGTTTGCTCTCAGTGAAAGAGCCGCAGGCTTCTGGCAAGTCACGAGGCTCCCAGAGCACCTCAGCCCTGCTGCCTCCTGCATCTGAGCCCCCCGCCGTGGCTGCCGCTCCCTCTCCCAGGCTCCCCCGCCGTGGCTGCCGCTCACCATCCAGGTTTCGCCAGGCTCTAAATAGTACGGCTCAGGCAGTGTCCAGGCTGATCTGCAACCACAGGAAAAAGGAGGTCAGATCTATTCCCAAGGATCCAACAGACCCAGGCTGACCACAGTAGGGGAGATGTGTATTTCTCTTCTTGGGAACCTCAGTGAAATGTATTGCTGTGTTGTAGTCACCAGAGCCATTTGAACAGCACCACGGTTGCACAAGTGTCCTGACACATGAAGTGGGGTGCATAGGTACTCGGGCCTCTTTATATTTGATTTGGTAGATAATTTGGGGCTTGTCCCAAGCCAAATCCTTGGCTTGTCTCTGCAGGACACACCGCCTCTGGAGAGGGGGAGCCCTAGGCATGTCTGAAGGCCAAGATAGGACAGCGCTGGCCTGCTCTGGACCCCAGCCCCACATGCCTCTGTGTGTGAACGTCTCACTGTGGGTCATCGATTCAGTCCCCACTGGCTGCTGTTTGAGGAAGAGGTGATTTTGGCAGCAGCATCTGCAGCATTGCAGTCCTGGTAGGAGGGGTGTGAGTAACAGCACAGTCCTGGCACGCAGCGCTGATGTTTGGTGCCTGCGGGGCAGCGGGTTCACAGGTCAGTGAGCTCACCTTGTGCTGTGGCCAGCTTTGGGCGAGTCACTGCAGCCCCTGCCCCTCACTGAGCTGTGAAGCCAGCAGTGGTGCGGGCAAGGGGCTGGGTGAATCACGCTCAGCCCTGTACGAAGGTGGCAACCAGCTGGGCCTGTCCTTTGTGATCTCTTCTCAGCTGCCTGAGACCACAAAGCTGAACCTGGCCAGTAGCGACGTGTTCCAAAGGTAGAGATGACTTGGTCCAAGGGCACAGAGACCACTTTTCTTCCACAGGATCTTGGTTTGTATTTCAGACTGCGATTTTCCCTGTACAGCCAAATGCCTGAGCTCATGAAATGGGTCTCTAATTCCTGTAAACAACTGCAGATAATGTTTTTCTGAACACTTACAAGGTGGTGAGTGGTTGGGATTTTGCAGCAGGCAATGCTGACAAGGTTTGGGGGCAGAACACATTTTCCATGTGTAAAATGGAAAAGCCCACCAGAGACAGGCTTCCAGAGCATCCCAAGGGGCAGTGATGAATGGTGGAGACCTAAAATGTATCTTTACCTTGCAGCACTGGCACTGCCTTTGGGTGTTCCTGTTTCCTCCTGTCCTCCTGCACCACCAAGGGTGTTTGAAGGAACTCTGGGTTTTCCACAGCTGATGACTCAGCCATGTGTCAAAGTTTCCTCTTCAAGAGAAACACAAAGAGGGAAACACAGGGGTGCCAACAGGGAAGGTCACACAAAGGCTGGGGAAGAGCCCAGCCAGGACACCCTGCCACCCTGCCTGCTTGGACACCACCTCGGTGGTCCCTGTACCCTCTCGCAGCGCATCACTGCAGGCTTCAGGAGCACCCTCTGCTTCCAGAAACCACCAAACCAGTTTAAGAGCCCTCTGGTTGTGCAAAGTGTCTGTGTGCCTTTTTAATTGCTATCTTGTTTCATGTTGCTTTTTTTTTAACATTCATGTACTTAATTTCGGGCGTTCATGAAAGCTAGAAAACGACTTAAAAAGCAAATAGATGAAAGGAAGACATAAGTGTATCAGAATCACTTAGAGCCATGAGCTTAGGCTCGAAGAAAGCAGCAAACAGCACCGAACAATCCTGAGTGCTGTCAGCACCCACCCTTCAGCAGCACCCAGCATCTCTCAGCATAGCAAGCTGCTGCCTCCTCCCATGGCTGAGATCCCTGTTGCCACCATGGGCAGTGCAGCCCGCTGGGCTCAGTTACTCCAGAGCTCTTATTAAACTGCACTGAGTACTCACATAGAAACTAAATGACTTTGTCTAAGTGTCCTTGACAGCAGTTTCCTTTCTTTAGAGCAACAAGCCCCAGGGTTTAAAATAAATGCAAATTTATGGTGGTGGTAGTGATGGAGGAACAGAATCTATATGGGAAGGGCAGATTAATACATTAACAATTTAAACCTCCCGTTTCCTCTCATGTTCCCTCAGCTATTTCTCAGCCTCCATCCTCTGAGTGGACCTACATCAGCCTTCCTGTGGGTCCTTGGCCCCCATTTGGAGTGGCCTGGGGTAACTTAAGGTCTTCTTCACTCCCTATTCACTGGTGCCGTAGTGCTGCTTTCTCTCTAGAACCCATGCGAGGAGCATGGTGTGAGCAGGACAGGTATCCTCAGACTTGCTAAGTACCAACACTCCTGTAGAAGCTGCTTCCTTCCATTTAGAAATTTTTTGGCTACTCCTATGAATTATCCTCACATGAACCTGACTTTTCTTAGTAGAGGGGTCTCTTGTTCTCCTTTCAAGGGAAGATGATACCCTCAATGAAACTGTGAGCCATTTGAGTATGTTTTGGTGAAGCTTTTAGGAACAAGTTTATGCAGCCAGAAGAAGACTGAGAACTTATGACTTAGGGGGGGTTTAATAGCCTGTAACCAACACTGCAAAACCTATGCACCAGCACAGCCTGTTCTGGGACACGTAACAGCAGTGATCCTCTCTGCACATTAGGCCGCTTCCTTCGCACAGAGGCTTGCCATTTGCACTTTGGCTGCCAGCCAGGATTCACATTTAGAAGCTGCTTCCAGTGATAGATGGTTTGATTTGAGAGGATTTATTTCAGTGTTAGAGTTTCATGGTGATGTTAGTCCCTACCTGCATGTCCCCCTCCTCGCACTTTGCTGAAGTCATTTTGCTGTGGCACGGCCACTGTGTCTGTTCTTCTGTGACCGAGGCCACAGTGGCCGCCCTTGGAAGGCTGGAGGGGAGCAACGTGCACCTTGTGCCTCGCTTCCGCGAAATCCTGATGCTGCAAGAGAGCTGCGGTGAGTGGAGATCCCCATCTCTGGGTGTAGGGCACCACAAGCTCTGCTCTGGTGGAAACCTATGGGACCATGATTGACCTACTCAGCTCTTTGCACTCCCTGCCCATTGTGTCAAAACAGTTCACAAACGGCCTTGCACAATGCTATAGAAATTTATTTCACAGAATCACAGAATCACAGAATCCCAGACCGTTAGGGATTGGAAGGGACCTCAAAAGCTCATCCAGTCCAATTCCCCTGCCAGAGCAGGAACACCCAGATGAGGTTACACAGGAAGGCGGCCAGGCGGGTTTTGAATGTCTCCAGAGAAGGAGACTCCACAACCTCTCTGGGCAGCCTGTTCCAGTGCTCTGTCACCCCCACTGAGAAGAAGTTTCTTCTCAAATTTAAGTGGAACCTCCTGTGTTCCAGTTTGTGTCCATTACCCCTTGTCCTATCATTGTTTGTCACCGAGAAGAGCCTGGCTCCATCCTCGTGACACTCACCCTTTAAATTTCTGCTGTTCCTCCCCTCAATTTCTCTAAACCCTCAGCTATAATCACCAGGTCAAGTGTGGCAGCCTTGGTCCTCTCTCTGAGTGCTAGCATCGAATGTGGGATCTCCTTTCACCAATGTGCTCCTCTGGAACAGGGTGATGCCAACACTCTCCCTTGGCCACTGAATGGTAAGCAGGCAGCAGGCAGCTGCCCAGAGCCTTTGCAGTGGTGCCATATGCTGCTTCACTGTGCCCTACCTCCACCAGGTCACTTGTCACAGGGAGGAAATGGGTTTTCATGGCAGCTGGCTGATGGTAGCCAGACTCAGTGAATGGGAAGCACCAGTGACTTGCAACTGAGATTTCACTGGGCTAAAACGTCTCCTTTGCAGCCAGCAGGAGTTTTGCTCTGCCTTGTACCACCAGTGGTCCACAGCTTTCCAGATCAGTTAGCAAACTGAGGGCATCCCGAGGTGAGCCTGGCAGACCTCTGTCCCCTCCTGGGGCAGCGACAAAACATGGCACTGAGGATCCTGTAGCAACAGAAACAGCAGAGCTGGAGAGAATCTCATAAGCATCCCCACCTCCCCTTTCTTTGCTGTACCCACTAAATGATGCCCACTGCGGTCTTCAAACTGGGGCAGCGCTGCAAGCCATGCTGGGGACGCCCGGTAGGGGACAGCAGGACCCCACCGCTGCACCGCCAGCCCGGCTGCTCCCTGCTAAAAGCAGGCTGCGGCCAGCCCTCTGCAAGGCCGTGATGAAAGGGCACCGTAAAGTTTTACTGTCTGAACGAGAAAAGCGTAATAGACACCGCATGGATCTGAAGGGCGCTGGGGAGAGGCCAGAGCTGCAGTGAGCACCAATCAATCAATAACTGCTTTGCTTTAAGCTCTGTGATCAAAGAGTGTCCAACGTGCTGCCAAACACTCGCCCACTCCTCTGGGAATTTCACACCCCACCAGGTATGGGCTCAAGGCTTAGCAGGAGACTGCCCTGATTGTGCCCCTGCGGGACAGTCAGACCCAGAGGCTGGGCCAGCAGAGAGGGTGAGCTGGAGGGGCTGGTGAAGTGCTGACAGCTTCTCCTGGGGACCTTCTCAGTGCTGGCACAGAGGAAGAGGCACTGCCTTATGGGGATGGCTGGGATCAATGCCCACCTTGCTGCCACCCCACTCAGACTGGTCTGTGATCAGGATGTTCATGTACGTGTGCATGTGTATATATAAAAACCCGTGTATGTGTCTCAAAGTAAGTTGTAATAACAAGAGGTATCAAAAGCAGATTTATTCACTATGCATCCGATCTGCAGTTCAATAGAAGGGCTCCCAGAGGTTGGTGCCCAGCTCCCAGAACCATGTGATTATGCAAGATTCTCCAGGAAAACACATTTCTAGTTCACAAAATTGCAGAGAGAAGCTGCAAAAAAGAGACTCAAAACCCAGAGAAAAGAAAATTCCCAAGTGAAAAAAATCTTCGTTTGCTTTTATTAGTAGTATTACTTCTAATTGCATGATTTAAACTCATGATCTTTGGGAGATGACAGTAAAGCTAAACCAGGAATGCAACAGTGAAATGAGGGAGCGGAGAGCTGAGACTAAGTTGAAGGCCCTCAGTTCAAGGCTAAGCCTCATGGAAATGAATGCCTCCGATCTTGCCGCTTCTCAGCTGCCTGTGAAGTTTCTTTGCTGACAGGAGAGTGCGAGTGGTTAGGAGGGCTGAGACAGGAGTGGGGCTGAGAGCTGCAAAGCACTGTGGAGGCGACAAGGCCCTGACAGGGACAAGGATGCTCCCTCAGATTAACGAAGGGTAGGAGATGCCAGCCAGCAGGATGCACGAGCTGCCAGGGGCCTGGCTGCTCCTGCCATCAGGGATGTGTCTGGTGCACCAAACGGTATAGCTGAAGAAGGGATGAAATCAATCACACATATTCCCTCTGAATCTGCAGTACAGCTGCTGTTGGGACCCCTGAATAAAGACGGTAACCCATTCCCAAGACCAACCGATTCCCTCCTCAGTAGCTGCCAGTGGATACAAGCTGTGGGCTGTCACCCTAAGAAGTGTTTGAGCTGCTAGCCGAGCTGTCTAAGGCTCCATCTTCCAACTTCTCCATCCCTTTACAAAAACATTGCTAATATGAGCTGTCACCCTGGGAGACAGCAACTTGTCACAACAGTGCAGGAGTCATGTGCAGGGTTGAGAGGGCAGTCACAAGGGGTTGCTTTCCCTGGAAAAGTGTGCCATGTTACAGGGTACTGACTGACACTCATTGAGACCCGACACCATTGTCGACAGGAGCACTATGTTGACATAAAGTAAATGCTCTTAGCTTTTTTGTTGCACTGACTCATTTTCATTTTGAATGGGGAAACTGAGGCAGAGCGATGCCTTGTTCCCAACAGTATCGCACAGCATATCAGCGACACAGCTCACTCGAGGATGATGAATCTTGTCTGCATGTCAATGAGTCTGCACATCCCTTGTGAAAACTGACAGTAGCTTTCAATCAAGAAAGTCAGCTAAAGTCTAACCTAAATGAACATGGTTCGTTCACAGGACTCAGAATAAATGCTAAAAGTTGTGCTGTCATGATGAAGAGTGAGATCCGCCTCTGTAACAAGACTGATATAGCACCCTAAAACCACAGAAAAAGGCCGATGTCTTTCTTATTCCTGTACAGAGAGGAATTGCCGCCACAGGAGGAAGCAGTAGTGTAAAAGGAGCTCACAAACAGATCAAATATTCCTGTGCAGGCTCTTGGTCTAGAGTATATTTCATAAGGATGGATGGAGGGGGAGTATTTTATCAGCTAGCGGGACAAGGGAGTGCTAGTAACATGCAGTATAAACAAGTTCTGTGCATGAGGTTCAGCCCACAGACATTTATCCATCCATCAAAACCATTTGACTTTTTGCCCTCTTTTCTGGCAAAGGGGTCTGGTAACTTCTCCCACTGTAGGAGCAAACAAGATGTGCACAGTAGTGATTAATTCATCTGGTGATTGAGACATAGCTCAAAGAGTCTGCTTGCTGCATTTTGCGTCCCAGTGAGCAATTTATAGAAGGGTTTATACAGATAAATAACCAGAGAGATTTATGTTAACCAACACAAAACACATGTTTTTGGCTGCAGAGATGTAGAAATGCTCGAGTACTTGCAGGCTGTGTAGCAGAGCTTATTTATGAAAATGTTCCTGTTCAGTAGGATTTATTCTGAGGCTTCATTTTACTTGGCATTGCCTCCAACAGGCTGCAAAGCAAACGAGCACGGCAGGATCCACTGCCTCTTTCACTATATTGTCTAAAAGGATTTCAAGTGTAAAGGTTTAAAACCAGGAAACTTTTCACGTCACCCTTAGCTGGGGCTGGGAATAGGAAGAGGATGAGAGCAAGGAGAAGCAGCAGCAAAGCAGACAGATCTCTCTGCCTCCCAGCCTAGTCACTGGGCACTGGATCAGAAAAGAGGAGGCTTACTCTGCAAACCCTGTGACCCTGCCATGGCTTGTGTCATTCAGAATGAGTAGGCTGGCCTGCCCTTAGCTGGAAAGCTGAGGTGTAAACTTGAGTTTGTCCACCACATCAGATCTCCAGGTGTGAGTCTGTGGGTCTGGGCAGAAGTTTCTAGCCATGTATTATATTTTTCTGGCTTCAGCATCCCCTGTGATTCTGGGTACCACTGGCTGTGATATCCATTTTGCACTAATGTCCAGTCCCTGAACCTGGAGTGGGCTCTCCTGTGCCAGCTGTAAAGTAGGAACAGGCTCAGTGCTACGTTAGCATGACAGCGAGCCAGAGCTTGGGTGTCCTCTCACTGCTGTCCCATCCTCCAAGCTTACCCTCTTAGGTGGCCACGTGTCCTGGAACAGCTTCCTCCTGCTCCTTTGCACCTGTGGGGAGGCACAGAAGACTCTCTCAGAGCCATCAGCTTGATGAAGACCTCCTGAATCAGAAGAAGAGACTCACCATGGGGTGAGTAGAGTCACCCTCAAACCTAGCAGAGGGTGTGCACCAGTGAGAGTTTGCAGCTCGCACACCCAGCCCCACCGCACTATGCAGCCTCCCGCGCACCCGCCCGCATGACAGAGGGTCAGATCCCCTGCCACCATGGGACATTGTACAGGAGACCTGGAGGTAGCTGTCTGGCAGTCCTCTTCTGAACTGACACTCTGACCTATTTTTCCAGTCCAAGTTGCTTCTCTTTACAGAAGGAAAAACAAGGAAGTCGCTCAGACGCATTATTCCCGGCATGCCCAGATCTGCCCCCACACAGCATGCACCCTGCTCAACACTGAGCATATACCAGTGACAGTAAGACTGGAGAAATCCTTCCCCTTCTGGTTGCATACCACTCATCGATAAAAATTCCTCCTTACACGTCCTCCTGTCCCCTGACTCTTTTTACTGCAGGTCCTCATCATCTGGTGCTAGAGATAGATCTTACCAGTGCCAGTAACTGGCATTTCCCACTCCAGGCAGAGGAAATGATCAGTTGTTTTAAGCAAAGTTGTGACTGCTCCTATATCTTAGGCTCCTTTTCTCTGTGTAGAAATGCAGGGCTTGAGATTTTGCTTGGCAATTAGCCTTGCCATCCACGGGAAAGACCCCCTGCACTCATGTATGCTCACCACATGGTCCATTTTATTTACATAGCTGGGTCCACACATATATATTTAGCATGTTTGAGAGGCCACCACAGACTTAAAAAGCTAAAAAAAAAGTCTAGAAGAGGATGCACGAAGGTTAGAGAGGGGGAATATGGAGGAGGTTGGTGGTAACTCCAGGGATTGCTTGGCTGTGTGGCCATGAATGTTGGTGTCTCCCTGCTGTGAGCAAAAGGGTCAGAAGTTGAGGTCACTTTTGGATGTGAACTTGGGTCAGATTCAGGCCCTTCTTTAAACAGTCTCTCAGGGGAAGCAACACCTGAATATGACTTGGCTTTGCCCTGTGCAATAATTGAAAAAACAACTGAGTCTTATTCATCCAGTCTTATAGACTAGAAGCTATCTATATGTATCTCTATATAGAGCCAGTCTTACACTGATTTTATAACTTTTGGTTATCCTGTAAGTCTGACCAGAGTCAAGCCTGAGGTTTTCAGATGCAGTGCTTTAAGTCAGACCCTTCCTCATGTGAGTTCCCAGGAGATATGGTGCCTTTCACAGAATCAGAGAATACTAGGAGTCGGAAGGGACCTCGAAAGCTCATCCAGTCCAACCCCTGCCAGAGCAGGATCACCCAGACCAGGTCACACAGGAACACGGCCAGGCGGGTTTTGAGTGTCTGCAGAGAAGGAGACTCCACAACCTCTCTGGGCAGCCTGGGCCATGCTCTGGCACCCTCACAGTAAAAAAGTTTTTCCTCCACCAAGGTCAGACTGACAGCTCTGTAGTTCCCCGGGTCTTCCTTCCAGCCCTTCTTGTAGATGGGCGTCACGTTTGCAAGCCTTCAGTCGACTGGGACCTCTCCAGTCAGCCAGGACTGTTGATAAACAGTGGAAAGTGGCTTGGCGAGCTGTTCTGCCAGCTCCCTCAGGACCCTGGGGTG
>NW_010162793.1:0-4473 GCF_000695765.1 Mesitornis unicolor
CAGATGCAGGACTCTGCACTTTCCCTTGTGAAGACACGGCCCCTTATTTGAAGTATTTTTGTATGGAAGTCACAATCCCAGTTAAAACCATGAGTCTGTGGTTTCGCCAGTGAGTGCAGGGCAGGCTGACTCTACCTGGAGGAACACACAAGCTGGGAATGGCTCCAAGGACTTGCTGGGGTCTGTCAGGTCAATGTGCAAATTAAATCAGATTTATTCAGTACACGGCGCTTCCTTTGGTGCCGCTTCGGTCTGGGTTGTTAATTGAGCTGCCTTACGTGTGTACGTTGTGATTACACGCTGCAGTCTGCACAGAAAACACAGCGGGGAAAACCTGAAGTCGATCTGTGAGCTATCTGCTGTACGGTACAAAGAACAGGCGAACATCAGCAAATGATGAGGAAATTTATTTAGCCACTGCTGAACTCTCTCTGCCCACAGAAAGCAGTGACACTTTCAATGCGATGCTCTCAAAAGAATGGGCAAATGTCGCTCTTTTAACCATCTTTGATGGGCTTTTAACCATCCAGGCTCTTGCTCCTGACTATGCCCTCTTCTCTGTGAGGGTTGCCCACATGAAGAGCTTCAGCCTGCAAGTGATGTGCAGTTAACGCAACTTTTATCCGTCACAGGGTGGAAAATACCAGCACGAAGCATCGCAAGCAAGTGTTAAACTGCATAAGCAGAGCTGAGCTAATCACAGTAAAAGGTATTTCTAGCTGGGCTCTAAGCTGATAAAAGAGAAGCTGAGTCCACTTCATGCTGGAGAGAACTTGTCCAGGGATGTCTGCACCCTCAGCCTGGCTTTCCCTGCTCAGGAACAGGTCAGGATTTAACCACATCTTACAGCCAAGCAATTCTGCTCCTTCTTCCTTATGGTACCTACCTGACTTGTATGGGGCAGCCCTGTTCCTCATCCCTGTGGGACACATCTCCCATTCTGGGATCATTTGCTTTCATATCTTTGTATGTAAACTGGAGTTTGAACAACCATCCAAGATGTGTTTGTAATAATCACCACCCCTCACTGGAGCTCCCAAAGTCCATCATCAGAAATCTGGAGTGACCCCTTGTTTGGGACAAGTCTAGGCTCCCGTAATCTGCTCAGTGACCGTCAGACACAGTTTGCCCTTGCCAGCTTTGCTGACCCACACTATTTATTTCCCAGCACTACCACCCACTTCAGCACGGGGCTGCCCACAAACCCACTCTGGCAGCAAACCCCCAGCAGATGTTTGTGCCACCCAGACTTTGCAGGATTTTTTTCCCTGACTTGGTGTGTTCGCTACCTGTGATGCTACGGATGGCGAGGCTGCAGGAGCAGCCGCTCCAAGGATGTTTCTCCTGGGGAAGCCGTTCCTGACAGCTCCATGGACAAGGTTGTGGTGACACAGAGCAGCAGCTCTGCCAGCTTTGCAGCTCAGCAGCAGCTTTGCCAGAGCTGTGGCTGGGTTGTTCCCAGGATGGGAAGGTGGCTCAGCTCTGGAGATGTCGCTCTTGGCTCCTACACTCCCCTAGCTCTGCTCCCCCCAGCGATGGGTTTTGGGTGCTCATTCATCACCTTCTCTTCAAACAACTCTGCAGCTCCCTAGAAAGGCAATTGATCTAACTTCTTCTTAATAATAATAATTTTATTAAATGCAAAGAAGCTGCATAAATCAATCTCATTGCTGACTTTCCCTTATCTAATCATATCGAAGCAAGGGGTCCATAAACACGTGGTGGGTGCCTGCATCCCTGCCCAGGCCACTGTCCCTACCATCAGAAATACCAGGCAGGAGAAAACAGCCTCATCTTGTGAGCCCTCTGCCCAAACTCCAAAGTAAACAGTACTGGTGTCAAATCCACACAAAGCTCAGCACAAAATCACAAACCGGGTACCTAGAAACAACCCACTGCAGAAAGACCCCAACACACAGTCCAACAAGACTTCAAAAGTAAGCAAAACAATCCATTTCAAACCACTATACATAGAACAAACTTCAAAACAACACTGGGCAGTAACGTACATTTTACAGACCTCCGCTGACTAAGATGTTAACCTGTACGGACAGAAAATACCTGCAGAGTTCAATACTAAACTTGCTTACACCTTGCGACTCAAGTACCACAGGCAGAGCTACAGCCAGCAGAAGGCTCGTCGCTACTAAAAACGCTTCCTGTCTCCTCCTGCTGGCAAATACCATTTCCCTGGATTTAGTCGAGTTTCTGTCATCCACTCAACGTTTTCAAAACACCTCAATGTATCTGGACCACTCGCTCAACGCCTCGCCCGTCAGCGCGAACGCTCCTTGGCAATGGTGTCCCTTAAAGAGTCATTCCTCAGCGCGGCTCCGACATCCCCGAACCGCCACGCCTTCCGCTGCTTAATCCGGATCCTTCCGTTTGCCACGTGTCTTACCTTGGCTTCTACTTCTAAAACACACTTTAACGGGAAGCAAACCTCTCGGGCTATTTGGAAAAGAAAAAGGGGAAACAAATAAAACCGCAGACAATTGTACAGGTCCTACTTCGGCTAAACCTTTCAGGGACTTCAATGGGAAGATAATCTTTCTGTGATTATGGCCAAACCCTCTCGTTGCTTAGCAACACATAATTAAGGAATATGTTTTCAGATCCGCTTTGCAAGCTGGCCATTATCAGATGAAATTACTGGAGCAACAAATGTCATCCTCATGCAAATGAGTTGGTCGTAGGCAAAAAAAAAACCAAGAGGGAGAGGGTTGAGGAGCGAGGAAGAGCTGAGCAGCACAGAAACGCTGCCGGCTTCCTCCTCCTGTGCACCGGTCATGTTTTTAAAGGGAAGGGGTAATTTCTAGGTAATTTTTAGAGAATGGGGATTGCAGTTTATCTACCAGACACAGGGAAGGAGGGGTCCGTTCTCTGGTCCCAGTGTGTGTGATCCCAGGGCTTTCACGGCATCGGGAGTGACCACCTCAAGCCGATGCAGCGCAAACAAATGAACCTATTTGTGTTCCCCGCATTACGCCAGTTTGGCCTTTTCTTTTTTTCTCTCAGGCTTTGGGAGATTGTTTATTTAAAAATACTGCCTGCACGTACTGCATTCACATCTGATCCATGCCACCACCGCCGCCTGATATTTCAGCATTTTCCAGAAGCCAATACGTTACCCCAGCTACATAAAGGACGCGGAAGCGTGAAAGAAACAGCAACCACTTCCTAGCTGTGTAATTATGGTGAGCCAGGGAAAGGGGCGCGCCGAGCGCCCGCATTTTGACAACTTTATCATTTCCACTCCCCAAAATCAGTCTTTATTTAGATTCCTGTGGAATGGCATCAGCCGTTTGGCACCGGCTCCATGCCTATAAATGGTCTCCTTTTATTAAAGCTGGTACGGCACATTGTTCCAGCCTTGTCTGCCTCAGAGTTCAGCTGAGCCGCACAGGGAGAAAATTCCCTGCTCGGAGAGGAAAAACACGTCAAGGGGGGAGGATTTCTTTCCTATATTTCAAACACGTCGAGCCACCAGTGAATGGATGTGCCCAATTTCCCTGTACTTAGCAGTGTGGTTTGGGGGTTAGTTTCTAACTGTTATCACCAATGTGCATCTCCAGAGTGGAAAAGTGGAGCCCACTCGGCTTATCCGGCTTTACGGCTCAGCAGCCAAGGGCCAGAGCACTTCTGGAAGGGGAAGGGAAGATGAGGAGCCACCATTCATTTTTATTGTGCTAGGGCTTAATGACAGGCTTTTAGTTTTAAGCACAGACCTATTACTTTAACAGCTATATCACTCCACTCACAGGCATCTCCAGAAGGAAATCAAGGGGTTGATTTTGTACGCCTGATAAAACAGCAAATTAATAATAAGGAGAAAAGACTTAGGTAATGGCCAAAGGTAAGTTGATTCTCGAATAACACCATTAGCTATCTGATGAATTTAGTCAAAACAATGCTAACCATTTCCTCAGAGAAACACATTTGTGCCTGATAACAGCGGTAAAAAGTCAATCTGCAGCAAACCCTGTAGTCCTAATTGCTCAGCCAGCGCAGTATCTAATCTCCCGTTCTCTACAAACAACAGGAACAGCAAGATTAACCCTGCAAGCATTATCTGAGATAGCGCTCACTTTTAACTGAATGTGGCCAAACAAATGCAGTATTTGGAATTTAACCGCAGAGCAAGAACCAGCATCTTTAGCTCTGCAAAGCCAGCGTGGTCCTGCGAAGAAATCCTGTTCACCTTCCTTTGTAAATAGGAAAAGATCTAATATTCAGGCATGAAACCCCAATACACTTGACCGTGGGGTTTTATTTTGGGGGAGGGAGGGTTAAAGTAAGCAACAACCGGGTGACTCTAAACTACCGTACGGGCTAAGGCCCTTCGGAAATTACTTGGTTCAGGCGATGCCATGGTGGAGACGATGACGGGGGGCCCCGTGCGCCTGCTGAGCTTCGGGTACGGGGACAGCTGGGCAGGGAAGCTGGGTCCAGTGGGTGCCAGGCCGCTGTCCC
>NW_010162794.1:0-5410 GCF_000695765.1 Mesitornis unicolor
CTCGAGGTGCAGCCTCACCAGATGTGTCAGCTGCACCACTCAGCTCGGTGTCACCCCAAATTTGCTGAGGGTGCACTGGATCCCACTGTCCATGCCACTGACGAAGGTGTTGAACAGTACTGGTCCCAATACCAATCCCTGGGGACAGCACTGATCCTGTGAGCAGCTCTGAAATGAGTGAGGGGGTCAGGTATTCAACTGGTGAATTCGGTTTCCTGTGACTGCACTTGTGTAGTGAGGTTTAAACTAGTTTAGCGTTACTTATTTAACCCGTTATTTTGTGTAATTGGTTTCAGTTGGTTCTTTTGGTTTTGGGGTTTGTTGGGGTTTTTTTTGTGCTTGGAAAGATGCATAACTTTGTTCAGAGATTGCATCTACCGTGCAGGTCAGAGCGTGGTGTTATCCACCAGTTGTCTCAGACAATGAGACGTTTGGACTCGGAGAAAGCTGCAATTGCCAGATGGGTGGCTTTGTGTTTTTTAGGTGGTTATTCAGTTTGATGTGGAAGCCAAACTAAAGAGACAGGGATGGGACTCTGGCTGTTGGTTTCTGGTGGTGTCAGCACCGTGAGTTAGGCCATTGTGCACGTACCTGTCCAAATTAAACCTCAGTGATGAGCAGTTCACAGTTTGGGAGTAAATGAAACAGAAGAGGAACTTGTATTCATTGTCCCTTTGGTTCTTGCCACACACTTGAGTCTGGCACGTGGAAAAAGGCATTTGTACCCCAGATGTGTGTGTGGGTGAGGTAGACCGAGTGTTTAATAAGTTTAATTCAGCCATTTCAATTCCCTTTCTGTCCAAACTAAACCTCAGTGATGAGCATTTCACAGTTCAGAGTAAATGAAACAGAAGAGGAACTTGTATTCATTGTCCCTTTGGTTCTTGCCACACACTTGAGTCTGGCACGTGGAAAAAGGCATTTGTACCCCAGATGTGTGTGTGGGTGAGGTAGACTGAGTGTTTAATAAGTTTAATTCAGCCATTTCAATTCCCTTTTTCTTGGTCAAGATCAAGCAAAGCAGCAGCTTAACATCTGGAATAGAGACGGGGCTGTGCCAGGGATAACTGGTGATGGTGACTGAACGTGCCTTGTGTTTCTGGCTGCTGCGATGCTGAGCTCTGATCCGGTGTGGAGCGACCTGTTCGTGGTCGGTGGTGCTGCTCCTGGGCTGTTCCTCAGGGTGTTTGTGTATTCAACGCTTGGGGCTTTGCAGGGTGGTTGATAAGGGCAGGTGTAGGAGTAACTTGCTTGGAATGGCACTTAAAGGTGTTGAGGTAGGAGGGTGTTTGGAGGGACAGCCTGGTTCTGTTCTACATGGGTTGGAATGGGCATAAAACTGTCCTGGGTCATCTGTCCCTGAAAATCCCAGGCTTTTACTCCCCCTCGTACTCTTCTGGGGAGAAAAGGGAGGTAAAGGGGAAAAAAATGCCCCAACAAACAAAATAAATTTGTTTTCTTCGCCACGAGTGGAGGTGAAGACTGAAAACCAGACCTTGAGATAGTGCAAACACGGCTGGTGAGAACCAAAACAACCGATTTATCAGCTGCTGTGAGGAAAAGTCACTGGACTCCAGCTAACGCTGCCAGGTTGTTTTCAGTAAACCAAACGCTGCGGTTCGCTCAGGAGCGCAGCTGTGCCAGGCAGGAAAGGGGAATTCAAGGATTCGATCCCAGCAAAGCCAGGACAAAAACTTAACGACGGTCTTAGTAAGTTGAATTTCTCCTGCTTCTGCTGTCTGGTATAAAATAGAGAGCTAAAGAAGCTGGAAGTGAGTACGGGCTGTCACAGAATCACAGAATGGCTCGGTTGGAAAAGCCCTCTGAGATCATCACGTCCAACCGCTCCTGTCTCCCCCCTAAACCATATCCCTAAGTACCTCGTCTGCCCGCTCTTTAAACACATCCAGGGATGGTGACTCCACCCCCTCCCTGGGCAGCCTGGTCCAGCTTCTGACGACCCTCTCAGTACAGAACTTCCTCCTTATCTCTGACCTGAACCTCCCTTGGCACAGCTTGGTGCCGTTTCCCCTTGTTCTATCCCCCATCCCCTGGGAGAAGAGCCCAGCACCCACCTCTCCACAACCTCCCTTGAGGCAGTTGGAGGTGGTGATGAGGTCTCCCCTCAGCCTTCTCTTCTCCAGGCTGAACAAGCCCAGTTCCCTCAGCCGCTCCTCATCAGGCTTGTTCTGCAGAGCCCTCCCCATCCTTGTGGCTCTTCTCTGAACACGCTCCACAATCTCCACATCCTTCTTCTAGTGAGGGGCCCACAACTGAACACAGCACTCGAGGTGCGGCCTCACCAGTGCCAAGCACAGGGGGATGATCACCTCCCTGGCCCTGCTGTCATACCAAGCTGTAAATTTTCCTAAATACAACTGTGCAGTTCCCTCCTAGCGCTGTCAATGTCAACCCGGGGCTGCTCCTCTCCAGCTGCCGCCCTGCGCCCGTAGGTGCTGATCTCGGTGGGTAGCAGAGGTGCTCAGACGATGCAGGTGACAGCATTTGTGAGCAGCAATGGTAAACAGAAACACCATCAGTGTTAGAGCATAGGGGGTTCAGAGTCTGAGCTGTGTGGGATGGGGGCTCTGCTCAAACCTGCAGGGAGCAGCAGCTGCTTCTCTTCAACTCCAGAGTGAATCTGGTGTCCGTACACGAGTGGAGTTACCACAGGTGGTACTGCCCTCCAGGTAAGGTAGAAAAAGAAGGTCCTGGCTGCTCGGGGTCGCTCTGGTGCAGCACGATGCATTTTGTAAGAATAAATCCATTAAACTGATGTGCTGGCCAAATTCCCAGGTGAATAATTAGGGTTTTTTTTTTTGCTGTTAAAGGGTTGTTGTGCTTTATTTCAGAGATAGCTTCAGCAATCTCTCTGCTTAACTTCATAAACTGAAATATAAAGCGGGTTTAGGATTCTTTGGGGATTAAGGAACTGTCAAAGTATGTTTGTCATCCTCACCGAAAAGTCACTGCATCACTTCTAGTAACATCTGATGGCACACACAAGTAACGAGGAAGGTTCTCTACATGATTTGAAACTGCTGTCTTTGGGAGTGTCTTGGAGGTATCTTGAGCTCCAAATGTATTGGATATCACTACATAATACACTTCTGATGAATATTTGATAGCTTTACTAATAAAAGCAGTTTGAGCTGCCTGTGTCCATCCTCTTACGTGCTTATTCTTCTGTGATTTGTGAACAGAGTTAGTGGTAGCTCTTGGGGAAGTAAAACCTTCACGTTTTACTCTGTAGGTTAAAAATTCAGTCAGGTCGGGACGTTACTCGCTGTGACTCCGTCTGTCACTTTCCTCAGTCCTTTTGCTGTGGTGTAGCTCCTGTGGTAACTCCTCTGATCGCAAATCACCGCTGCGAGCAGTGAATTGCTGTGGTTTAGGGCTGGGCTGGGTTCGCCCTCGTGCTGTGGTGTTGCGTGTTGGGATCTCCTCCTGCCCCTCAGTGCGAGTCTGGGCATTAAGGAGGGTTTGGAGAGTTCATTAAGTCATACTTGGTTAGAGAACTGCTCTTAAAATGCTGAAAAACTCAAAAATCGGGTGTGTGTTGGCCTGCTCTAGAAGAGAGGAGGGAAGGAAACGACCTCTACAGCTGCAAGACGCAGATGCTTTCCACGTTTGTGGCTTGGTCGACTCCGTTACTGTTCTCAAAGTGAAATATCCAACATCCAAGTATTCCCCATCCTGGTTAGGGCTGTGTGTTTCGGGGGAGCATGGTGATTTAGGTTATTTTTGTGGCTTTCTGATCTGCCAGGGTGATCCCAGGCAGACCCACGCTCTGCCTGTGTGACCCTTCACTCTCCCTCGCCGAGCGGGAGGCGTTGAAACGCCTTAGGACAGATGCCATTAGGTGAAAAAAACACAACCTGGGCTTTGTGTATCTCTGGAGTAAATTCTCCTCCTGATGGCATTGATGCAGCAGAGCATTGCTCGCCCCATTAACTTCAGGACCGACACAAACGAAAATCCTTCAGCGTGGCCGTCTCCTTCCCTGGCGCCGCATTCAAGCGCACTCGGACTTGCAGGGGAATCCTTTCGGGCTTGGGGCCAGCGAGGGTTTTGAGTGGCAAAGTGCCACGGGGACATCTGTCACCTCCTTGGTCCCTGCTGGCCCAGTAACCGGGGGTCACATCCCAGTGTAAGTTGTGACCGTGTGGAGCGCTCACCAAATGAGCCGTGGCTGGAGTCGTCCCAGCTTTCGGCAGTCTGTTCTGTGCGCTCATGGCTGTCGTCTTGCGTTTTGGTTTACATTAATTAAAGAGACTTACAAGCTAGGGCTGAAAAAGACCCGTTAAATCCATCCATTCTCCCCGCGTAAGGTTTTGTTCCTTGGGTTTTTTTTCCCCTCTAGGATGTAATTCACTTACGAGCAAGCCCAGAGACCTAAAATTCCTCCTTTTCTTAAAGAGCAGCATCCGTGTTGGTAAATATCTTAACTTTCAAGACCAGATCACAGAATCCCAGAATCCCAGAACGTGAGGGATTGGAAGGGACCTCCAAAGCTCATCCAGTCCAATCCCCCTGCCGGAGCAGGAACACCCAGATGAGGTTACACAGGAAGGCGTCCAGGCGGGTTTGGAATGTCTGCAGAGAAGGAGACTCCACAACCTCTCTGGGCAGCCTGGGCCAGGGCTCTGTCACCCTCACTGAGAAGAAGTTTCTTCTCCAATTGAAGTGGAACCTCCTGTGTTCCAGTTTGTGTCCGTTACCCCTTGTCCTATCATTGTTTGTCACCGAGAAGAGCCTGGCTCCATCCTCGTGACACTCACCCTTTAAATATTTCTAACCATGAATGAGGTCTCCCTTGTTAACAAACAAGCACTTGGGTCTCTGGTGAGGCATCTCCTCCTTACCGTGTGTTTGTGCACAGACACCGGTGACCTGAAGGATCGGAGCAGAAGTGACCCCATGCCCAAAAATCAAGGGACTGAATTTTGAAACTAAAGATGGGAACATCTTTTCGCTTAGCTTTTTTCCACCTTTCTCCTGGAACCAAATTTTTTCCCTGCAGATTAATTTTAAAATGTCTCAGATTACTGGGACATAAAAGGAAAAAAAAAAAACCTGAAAGCTAAATATATTGGAAGTGACGCTCGGCCTCATTTTTTTCTTTCCTTAATTTCCTTTGATTGCTTTTACCTGTACCTGTGTCCCACTCAAACCAGTTACTTCTTATATTACATACGTGTGCATAGCTGGCTGGTGTAATGTATACATCAGCCCATTTCTGCAGTGTCCTCGTAGCCAAAAAAGTGCTGCTGTCTTTAAGAAAACGAAGTGGGTGCTGTGTGGCTGGAGCATGACAGCAGTGGGGTTGTGCTCATTGGTTTTCATAGAATCACAGCGGGGTTTGGGTGCAAGGGACCGCAAAGCCCCCCCAGTCCAACCCTCATGGGCA
>NW_010162795.1:0-1152 GCF_000695765.1 Mesitornis unicolor
TCCAGTCCACACTTCCCCAGTTTAGCTGTGACCATCAACCCAACCCCATCACAGCTTAAACCTTGCGAATGCCAACGTCCCTTCAAAGTCTGGCCCCATCCAGCACGCCCTTTATAACCTGAGCCAAAGCAATAACAGTGAAAGCTGCGAGGATGCGAGCGGCTTTCCAATGTGTCTCGTCCCTTTCTCTCCCTTGTTTGGTGTTTCTTGCCTTCGCAATTCAGCTACCAAAAAGAAAGCGCGTTCATCTCAGGGAAGAGAAACATATTCTCCTCATAACACTCGGTTCGCAGGAGGAAAATCAAGCCTTCTCTTGATTGTCAGGTGTCTCGGAAACTGAGATACAGGCTTGGCCAAAAAGGAGGTGGTTTTGCAGTTTAGCAGCAGCAGCAGCAGCCTGTGCCGGAGGGAATGGGATTTGAAAGAGAAAGTCCTATTTAGATCGCTTGAATTGATGCTTGCTTAAATAGACGGCATTTCAATATACCCATTAATGCTCTCTGTGCAAATGAATCCCACCTTTTAGGAGCCGTTTGATACGCTCACGGTGGTTTTCAGTTGAATTCCAATAAAACGGAAAGGTGTGAGAAGGAAAGATGGAGAAAAGCTCAATATCATCTGCAGTTTTTTTAATTGTCATTTTAAACGGATTTCCCTGCGGGTCTGAAGGTGTCTGTGTGGACGCCGTTAACACGGCTCGTTCAGGATACCTGGACAATGTCCGTTTGGGGCCTCAAGGAGCCGGCTACGGACCCCATAGACTAAAAGAGGATTTTACAAGAATGAAGGACCCTTTACTGCTTTGCAAAGCAGTTCAAGGGGGATGGCAAAGGATGCAGAGAAACCATGTAAAGTAGATATATGAAACTATGGAAAGTACATATAGGAACTATATGAAGTACATATAGGAACTAGATGAAGTATATATAGGAACTAGATGAAGTATATATAGGAACTAGATGAAGTATATATAGGGACTATACAAAGTATATATAGGAACTATGTAAAGTGTATATAGGAACTATATAAAGTCTATATAGGAACTATGCAAAGTGTATATAGGAACTATGTAAAGTCTATATGGGAACTATATAAAGTATATATGGGAACTATATAAATTATATATAGGAACTATATAAAGTGTATATAGGA
>NW_010162796.1:0-5872 GCF_000695765.1 Mesitornis unicolor
TTTTTTTAAATTCGTATTGGGTTTGTGTGTTGATACCTTGCTGGTCTGCTAGTTATCTGGATTGGGGTTTTTTAATTGCACTTGGATTTACTGTATTCATATACTGAATACCTGCAGCGATCTCATCAGCACTGTGATTCTTGGTGTTGTAGGCTGCTACTCGTCAGGATATGACGTACTGGCTTCAGGAACTTCAGCAGAAGAGGTGGGAATATTGTAACAACCTTGATGCAGCAAAGAGGGACAGCCGAACTTCCCCTACGCCGAGTGACTTTTCCAAAGGTCTCGTTGCCAAAGACAACCCTGGTAAGTTGAGTATTTGAGTGAGAACAGTATGCACGTTTCTGTACAGTGTCGATTAATCGGTAAAAGGCTGGGATAAAGAACAGTCTTGGGAAATTTTTTGTCTCATCTTATTATCAAGTAACTCTGTGTAAACTTTGCGTATGTTGATGATGCTAAAATTATTTAATATAAATATAACTTTATGTGATTTCAGATATCTTACAAAACCTGTTGATTTCTTTATAAACAGATTTTTAGAAATGAAGTACAATGGAGTAGTCTTAAGACTAGGTTTCATTAAGTGGCAAAGTACAGTTTAGGTTAGATAAGTTGTCTTTTAGTGGTTGCAAAACCTTAAAAGCTTAGTGTGTTAAGTATTCAGAGACGTAAACCCCAGGTTTTAATGGGTACAGGTGTATGTTGTATTCTGAATGACCATACTTTGTTCCTGAAAATGTATGGTGTGATGGATCTGTCTGACTGCGATAAAAATTTCCTGCCTTTTAAAACCAAAACAGTTTGTGCTGGTACTACGTAAGTCAAATTCAGTCTCCGTAATACCTTTAGCCAAGCAAAATGTAATTTTAGATGAGTGTCCGTGTATTAAAGAGAGTTAATCTGTTTGGTTTTTCTTTTTTTACTACATTGCTCAGGCATTTCTGGATTGTTTTATTCCTGACTCATTACAGAAATGGATCCCATACTGATTTCTGTTATCCATAAATAAGACCAAGTAAAATCCTGTTCTGTGCCAAGTTAGACATGTTAGTAAATCTCTTTTGGGTTTAAAGAGAATCTTGAGGTCAGATGTATTTAGTCAACAGATTTCATATTTTGTTGAATTCAGTTTGCTCACAGTGTGAAAGCAGAAATGTTAAGCTGTCTTCTTCCCTGCCCTTCCCTCCCCTAGTTCAGATCACATGCTGCAGTACTGTCCTCTAAACCAGTTTGCTGCTTTCAGTTGAGAGCAGTCTGCTTGTGGCTGCTTGCTCAACCACAGCTGGCTTGGAGGTATGTGTTTTCCTAGGGGCTCAGCTTGCTGTTTTAGCTATGTCAATCTAAGAGCTAGTCACTACCTAAAGAAATCCCCTTGCTCTAGCACTGGTGCTACTCTGCCTCTTCCTTATGCAAGTGCAGGGGGTGCAACTAGCAGGAGATACCTTTTTCTCCAGGTTAGTTTTTGGCCAATGTAGCTTCCTGAAGTGGTTTGCCTGTAGGGACAGGTAAGTGTGAGGATTCGCTCAGGAGAATTGTTGGGAATGCAAAGTGGGAAGTTTTGAGACTACCCTTCTGGTTAGCAGCGTGTCAAACCATGTGCTGCAAGAACATGTGTTGGTGTGCAAAGATCTAGCAGCTTGCAGGTGCTGGAAAGCGTAACAGGCTTTTGCTCTTTCAAGCTTTAGCGTTTCTCCCTTCAGCTTCTCATTCTCTGCTCTGTAGTCTCCCCTTTTGCTTCTGTGGTGTTTGTCTGACGTTGTGCTGAGCTCAAAAATTAGACAAAAAGGAAGCCTTTTTTTAATCTGCTAGATTAATGAGTGGAATATATTTATTGTGCAATCAGGTGACTTCCAGCACTGATGGAAGGGAGGGAAGAAGGCCTACTGGCTAAATATGGGAAGGCAGAGTTAAGGGAGTAGGCAGGACTGTGCTCTTTTGGCAGCAGGCTGTTGGAACAGATAACTGTAATACGTAACTTGGCCCCAGTTCTCTGTTCTTTCTTGTTTGAGCTGCTTTCTGCAAGCTTAGGTACAATGTGCAATTAACCTGCTGTCACTGCAGGCTGCACAGGTACTGTTCCATCCTGTTTTGCATCAGAGGTAGTAATTGTAATCCAGTCAGCTTAGTTCACTGATCTTATGTTTTCTTTCCTTTGTAAATCATTGGGGGCTTTCTGGATAAGCAAGCTGAACCAATTTGTGTGGGTGTCTGTCGTGCCGTCCCATCCCCCACCCCCATTATTATTATGATTAAATCAATTTTGTTGAATGTCAAGATAAAATACATGGGCTAAGTAGACCCATCCTTTTCAGGCACAGCCTGCAGTTAAACTGCATTATGTACTGTTTGAAACTGCATCTAGAATATCCCATGTCTGAGAAGAAATCACAATGATGTCATTATTGTTAACTGAAGTGTGTAAGCAGGGATTTCTTCTGGGAAAAATGCAAAGAGTCTGAATGGTTGATGATGGTTTCTTCTTTGTAAACAAGTACTAAAGTTTTCTGTAGAATTGGGGAACTCTTGAGGCTCTGATTCCATGTTGATGACTAAAATGTCTTATGGTGTGTTTTTTGTAATCAAAGTGAACGTGCATTTGATTATGTGCTTTATACTGGAGCACGGAAATTGGTTTATTTTGCTAGCTCTTGAGTACAGGTGCCATTACTAATGCTTCAGATGAGGAAGTAGTCTGTCTTAAGTCCAGAATAAAAGTTGCTTGCTGTAGTCTTGTCTGATTTGTCCTGTTGTCCTTCCTCCCCCCGTTTAGAAATCTGGACCAGCTAAGTCCATAGGTAAAGCTAAGTTACTGCTTTATGGATCAGGTTTGACAAGCTTTTAAGTATATCCAAGGGAGTAAAAAACACTTGAAAATATTTCTCAAAGTGAGCTGTGGGAACGCTAATGTTACAAAAATGATTCTGTAGGATTTGTCATGGAGCTGCCTTACTACCATGGAAATCAACTACTTTATTTATTCTTTAAATGATTTGGGATTTTTTTTTCTTGGAATTGATTAAATGTTACTGTCGTTATACTTTCAGTTCTTAGTTATGCTATTCATCAGCTCTTAATTAGCACTAATAAAAATGGCATGTCATGTATCTATAAGATCGTTGTGTTCTGAAGTAAGGTTAAAAACCAGATTTTTACTTTAATGGCGATTGCATTAGCAACCACATTACACTGCTGTGCAGTACCTGCTGTGTAGTCCATAGCTCCAAGCAGTCAGCTGGCTGGTGTGAGCAGGGCATCATCCACAATGAGCAACCTCAGGAAGGCAGAGAAGGTTCAGCCAGACTGATTAACATGTCTGTTAGAGGGAATGCATTTCTTAGAAATTCAGCTCTTGAGCAATTCATTTACCTGGACCATACTATAAAGAGATTTTGTGGTCTTGTCAAAATAGGTGGAAGATGAAACAAACTGTAAGTACGAAAGTAGAATGTTAGTATTCCAGCCTGGTTTTGGGTGCCCATAAATTTTTGGTGTGGTTTTTTTGGGTTTTTTTTGAGAGGGAGCCGTTGGGTTGTTTGTCTGGTTTTTTTAGTTGAAACCTATTGTATTATCTTTCCCCTTTATTAGACAGTGAATATGATCAGAAGTTAGTTTTATGTTGATTTTTGTTCAGCTCAAACAGTTAAAGTCCGAAAGAATTTGTAATTTAGTTTGGTTGATAAGGAACTGAAGAGGTTTGTCAGCACTGTTCATAAAGTAAGTCAAGCAGTGTAATTTGTACCTATATTTGAAAGATGACATGATGTACTTCTGTTTCAGATAACATTCTTCAATGGTTTGAGAGATTTGTAGTGTCAGTAATCTTTATATTTGGTATTCTTCATCACAGAAATGTTCTGTCTTTCTACTTCTAATCTTTGATATGGGCTAAATAAAAGTAACCATCTGCTTAATAATTGGAGGGTACAGCTTGCTGTACCTGCTGTACAAGATGGTCTTGCTGCTAGTGCCAAGTAATCATCAGAACGAAGACTGAAAAGCTCACCAGTGCTAAAACAGGGTATTGTTATTTCCCAGGGTCTTTAGTTTCCTGCAGGGAATAATCTAAGTGTGCTACTTTCTAATATAACTGCTGAATCAAGTCTGAGTGTTCTCAGAAGTTTTTAATCTGCTTCAGTACTTTGTGAATGAAATGGAGAAGAGGCTGAAAATTATGTTTGAGCTTGTTTTTAACTCTGCTCTTCAGAGGGCTTGTAGAAGTCCATAAACCACTTGATGCATCCCTAATGCTTTTGATATTCATAGTGTATTCAATACTCTGCATTTCTTATTCCCTCTGCCCACTGGAGGAGGCGTGAGGGTGAAAGCAAGCTATCCAGGATAACGGAAACACCGAGGTAACATGTATGCTACAGATTGTACAGTATGTGTTGGACAGTGTGGTGTGTTCAAATCCTGGCTGGCTCTGCTGGATCAGCTTGGATCTTCTGGACTTGACTAGCTCTGGCTCAGGCCTACTGCCAGTTCTTGATTGGCTCCTGTGGAGCTGTTTGGAGCCTGCATGAGTTTGCTGGCTTGTGTGCAGTGCTGGGCTCGAGCTGCGTGCCTGCATGGCCCTCCGTCCCATCTGTAGGTTTGCTGAAGTGCACAAGAGAGTTGTGATGAATTTGGGTATAGCTGCATTCAGCTTAACCAGAGCTAATAAATCATCACTGATCCAATAGGTCTGCAGTGCCCATGCTTGTCTTGACTCTGGGAATGCCCAGGCTGGATTTGGACAGAGCTGGCTTATTGACTTGCAGCAGCAGTGTCACTTCTAGGATGAGTAACTTCTAGGCTGAAGCATGCTCTGAAAGCTGTGTTAGTGTTTTTGTGAAACTGTTCCTGACTTAGGAGTTCTGATAGACCTGAGCTTGTTCTACAAGGAAGTTTTTATGGCTTTGTAGCTACTTATGCTAGATGAATCAACATTGACTTGTAAATCACTCATGAAATAATGCTTCGTGAGCATCACACGAGTCTGGTTATCAGGAGTATGTGGCTGCAGTGAGAGCTCAGTGAGGAAAACACCTTGCTGTTTTGAACAGTGTTTCATAAATTTATGTTGCAATTTAAACTAAAACCCTGACTACATGACTAGTAGGCTTAGTAGTACATGACTTCATATAGCTGTTATTCTTTTACTTACTGATAGTTTTGCCTGTTTTTCTCTCTCTTCCCCTCCCCCCCCCCTTTTTTTTAAATAGATTTGAGTATTCTAAGTCAAAATGCTTCAGCAGAGAGAGCTAGAAATATTCTAGCTGTGGAGACTTCTCCTACAGACCTGGTGGGGGAACAGGCAGCTTCCCAACCTGCACCAATCCAACCAAGTGCCATCAATTTCTCACTTAAACAATGGAGTACCGAAATCAAGTAAGTCGGGGATGTGGGATAAAGAGTTATCATGAGATGGATAGTTGCTGGCAGAGACTATTTCCTACTGAAAGATGTGTGTATGTGGTAGGCAGAGCCTTTTAGAAGAACTGGGGCTGATGGGGTGTATCATCAGTACATTGGACTGTATCTCTTCAAGTAAACTGTTTGTTTGTTGTGTAGCATTTCTGATACCTGAAAGGGAGAATCAAGTCCTGATAAGCACTTCTAGTGATGGCTTCATTGCCTTGTTTAAAAAAACAGCACATGGCACACATTTGAAATCGTGTAGTTTGAATTCCTGAGCAAAAATGTGGCAGACCCTTTCTGAACATCAGCAAAACTACAGCTTATCCCCTCACTCTTAATGAGTTTACCCACTAGCATTAATTGTTTTAAGGAAAGCAGTCCTACTGGTTTTCAGCTCTTTCTTTCTAAACATTTTTACACTTTGCCCACACAGATGGATCTTTCGCTTCTACTCAAAGAATATTACAGC
>NW_010162796.1:5906-8636 GCF_000695765.1 Mesitornis unicolor
TAGCCACATCCCTCTTGAGCTGTGAGTAAAATGTTGTAGTTTGGTTTCAATGGCAGTGCTGAATTAAACAGACTCCTTTTAAAGCTTTCCTGTTAAGCACAGATCTGAGAGATTACAAAATGATGTTTGTTTTGGCTTCTTTTGGTTGTGTGTGGTTTTAAAACTGTTTTTATTTTTTAAGACTACTGTGTAGACCACAAATTAATCATCCCTCTTGAGCTGTGAGTAAAATGTTGTAGTTTGGTTTCAATGGCAGTGCTGAATTAAACAGACTCCTTTTAAAGCTTTCCTGTTAAGCACAGATCTGAGAGATTACAAAATGATGTTTGTTTTGGCTTCTTTTGGTTGTGTGTGGTTTTAAAACTGTTTTTATTTTTTAAGACTACTGTGTAGACCACAAATTAATTTCTAGAAAAGATGGCTTATGGCTGAGTTCAGAAATAAGTGAAACCTGTTACTACATGTCCTGTTTTAAGAGGTATTCATGTATGCTTTCTTGGGTTTCTGTTGTGACTTTACTTTGGTAGGACATAAATTTGGTCTTAATAGAAAGAAAACTATATGAGACAATTTTAGGTGAATTCCTGCATACTTTAAACAAGTGTTTCTGTCATTTTAAAACTTACAGGTGATACACTTCAGGGAAGTTAGAAAGGCAGGGTCAGGATGAGCTGCTCCCTGTTGCCTGATTGTTCTGTGTTAATGTTTCTTTGTAACTCAGCAAAAGGTGACAGTGGAGTTGTGGGTTGGGAAGCTCTTTCAGTTGGAGGGAAATATTTCTGATGACAGTGGCTCAGCAGATAGTGTAGCGTGGTACTGAAGAGTTGGCTACTCCCTATATAGCTATGATCCCAATGGCTTGGAGTCTCTGCAGATCTCTGGGAATAAACATGTAAGAAAACTTCATGCTGTGAAGCTCTTTCAGGCTGAATGCTGCCCTCTCTCACTCAACTCTTTCTGGAGATACTTAGTTGCAGTGGTCCATCTGCCTGAAAATGTTCCTGTGAAAATAACATTGATCACATCTATTAACTAATGTAATTGTGTTGGTTTTTTTCTTTATACGGAGTACTCTAGTGCCCCCGTGTTATCTAGATTTTGAAGCAGACATTCTTCCCTACAAGCTGATACCAGTGGGGAATGGTGTCTTTGTCAGGATTGCTTGTTATGCTCAAACACCTTCTTCTGGGCTTTTGAAGAGTCATTTTGCAGAGGATGCTCAGACCATTTTGAACTGATCGCCTGTGAAAAAGCATTAAGTGGTTATGTACGTCTTACATTTTAACATTTGCAATCTCACTTGTCACTTCTTGACTGACAAGTGGTCTTTTACATAGGGTGTGTGTCACAGGAAGGTCTAGTTCATTGTATTGGACCTCTGTGTGGAACCAGGACAAGACTGTTAATGTTTTCACAACAGTGAAAGCTAATTATTAATCTTGGAAAATTAAAATTACATAGTAGTGACTATAAAAACTGGTTACAAAAAAAAAAGCCCTACTAAAATGTTAGAAGCTCTGTTATATTGTATGCAAACAGCAGTACTGTCATGGTTGACTGTTTTCTTCCATTCTCTGCAGTTCTGTGCAATTTGGGGCAGTGGTGAGATCTGATCACCTCTAGAATATGTGTGCACTATCCAGTATCTTACTGGATTGAGACTAGTTCTAACCCCACTATTGGAGGATGGATCAAGGTGTTCCTAAAACTTCAGAGAGTTTTATCTACATTGCTAGGAGTGTGTATTTGTTAAGAACCTAACAGATGTCTTAAAATCTTATCCTTTCTCCTGAACACATCTGTGATGCATTTGACAGAGAAGCTATTGCTGTAATAACTGCATTTGCATCATAGGTAGCAGTGGTGAAATGATAATTGAAAAGAAGTTAAGAACATGTCTTGGTGTTAAGCTGCATATTTATTTACAGTAACTAAAGTTGAAACATGCTTTTCCACTTCTTACAATATTTTCAAATACTAATTGGCATGTATAGACGTTTAGACCTGAAATAATTTGTCTTTATTCTGTCAACTACTTGTATCTCTTATTTATGTGGAATATAGAGTTGGAAACGTACTAATTTATAGTAAACTCAAGTTACATAATCATAAAATAAGACTTAAACACAAAACATTTAAAAATAGAGCGTCAGTAGATGATATGATCAAGTCTTGCATCGTGTGTCAGATTATACTTATCTTTCTGTGCTTAGGAAAATAAACATTGTTTTTAAATTCAGCTACTGTCTTTTAATCTAATAGAAAGCAATGCAGCAGTGCTACTTTAGTGCCCTTAACAATCCTGTGCAAAAGTTTAACAAAATTCAGCATTGACTATGATGTTCCTGAAGGAATTGGCTGATCACACACAGAATCACACACAATGATGTAGTTGCCAAGCCACTCTCCATGATATGTTAAAAGTCATGGCAGTCAGGTGAAGTCCCTGGTGACTGGAAGAAGGGAAACATCACACTCATTTTCAAAAAGGGTAGAAAGGAGGACCCTGGGAACTACTGTCCTGTCAGCCTCACCTCTGTGCCCCTGAAGATCATGGAACAGATCCTCCTAGAAGCTATGCTGAGGCACATGGAGGACAGGGAGGTGATTTGAGACAGCCAGCATGGCTTTACTAGGGGCAAGTCCTCCCTGACCAACCCAGTGGCTTTTTACAATGGGGTAACTGCACCAGTAGATGGGGGAAGAGCTATGGATGTCATCAATCTGAAT
>NW_010162797.1:0-4741 GCF_000695765.1 Mesitornis unicolor
AGGGTCTGAGATGGAAGGGCTCCAAGGTGGAAGAAGGTGAGCATATCTTCTAGCAGCACTGTATGGGAAAAACATGCTGCTACTTTTCAGCAAGTTCAGCCACTTAAAAGAGACTGAGCTGAAAAGTAAAATCACTAAATAGAAAAAAATTGTTCTATTTAGCTCAAACCAGGACACTCACTTCTTGGTCTTTCTGCACTGTTACTCACTCTGCAGTTGTAAATGAAGGTACTTGGACTCCATAGCTCAAATTGCAAATCTGAATCTAGTAGCTCCTCTGTATGTGCTTTTTCATAGGAAAAGGTTGTACAGGACGTTGTACTCCAGTTAGAGGACTGATAGACTGCTGTAGCTAAAAAGCCACATGACACTAGAGCTCAAATTATTTTAAAACACCTAGCCAAGGTAGTCTAATTAAAGTCCATGGTTACTTTTATTATATGACAAAAGCACTAGAATATAGTGCAGATTTATGCAAAAACTGCTGGTAACTTCTGACTGGTAACTGTTTAGGAGGTCTGAAATCATCACTGATGAGAAATGAAAGAGCCATGTGGGAAATATAGTGAATGAACATGGAAAACCATATACACACCCATCATCAAAGCGTAAGTTTCACATGTACATGTTGTTTCAACTTTGTCCCTTGCTACTTGTTAGTGTAGCTGAAACCACTTACCCCCTGAGAAGCAGTGCTTACGTTGGTGTTAACCAGTTTAAGGTTGTTCTTTCCTTTGTGTTTAGTAAGTTTTCTATATCATTATAGTAAGTAATTAAGTATTGTTAGCATGATTTGTGCCTTTAAAAATTTTTGGTGTCAAAGTGAAAACTCAGAATTCTTTTTTTCTTACAAGATTATGAATAAAAATCTGGTGACCCTGTTGGTTTAGATATTTTTAAATTCTTTCTAATACGTTGTTTTCCTGACTGAAGCACATGATTTTGTGACAGATGCAAGTGAGCTACTCCATTTATTTGACCAGTAGTAACACTAGGTTCATCAACACCTATGTACATCTTTGACTCACCTCTTCTTTAAACTTTTCCTGTATTTAACAATGATTATTTTTACTATTTTACATCTCTTACCCTCTTTTTTAATATTGTGACTATATTTCATTGTACAGTCAACTAGACACTTAAATATTCTCTTGTAATATAATTCATCAAGAACTTTCAGACTGAATAGTGGAAAACGCTGTTATCTATTTATTCTGTTTTAAGTTTTTAAAAAGATTTGTTTAAACAGTTCAAAGAACAGGCTAATTATTCATAGCAGGCATTTCAAGGCTGTTTCTCGGTTTCTACCTGATACTATGATGTAGAATTCCATCTAGCAATGTCTGCATTTATTTTTCCTTGTACTGGATTGAGCTCACTTATCTACAGAACCCTGAACCTAAGGAAGTTTTTCAGTGAGGGAAAAGATGTGTATTATGAACTTCAGAGCTCAAATAATAGAAATCTGCTTGTGAAATTGTCTCTCTTCTCTGTTTTATTTCCACTAGACAGTCCTCTGTAGTCAGAAGACCCTTTAAAAATCCCTAAAGTTTTGCTTGTCTTAGGTGCCTGAAGTTGCTCAGGTCGACTTTGTAAATCTTAATCTACATGCCTTGATGCCTGTTGAAGTATTCCTTCTCAAGACAGGCCAGAAGCTGGCCATACATTGTTCGGGAAAGTGGAGCAGTAAGGAAGGGATGCTTAGGAATGGAACTGAAGTACTAGGGCATTAAATGCACATTGAGGTTTTACTATGTAAGTAGGCTGGCCAAAGGCCGGCAGCTTGCTCTGGGCAGAAGGTTGGGCAGGCTGCCTCCCATTGCTTCAGAGCTTTCCTAGTGAAAGGCATCTAAACCACTTCTACTTTAGGGAGTTTCTTACATCACAGCAAGGAAATAATGGAGTTTTAAAGGCCTAGACAGCTGAATAGCAGTAATTTTGTGAATTTCAGTGGAATTTAGTAGACTTATGCACATGTAAAAGAGGTTGCTTAACGGTCTCTGAGCACCATGCCAAATGATTTATTGAAAATAACATTTTCAAACTGAACAGGGCAGGTCTGAAGTGATCATCATGCTAAAGAAAATGATATGTTTACAGATTGCGATATGGCATCATGCATGCATTTTGGATTACCGAAACATTAGCTTGGTTGTATATCTAGGCTAACTAACCTCTTTTCCTAGAAAAGGAAGTCCTAATCCAATTACAGAAGTAGCTTATCTGGAGGTAGCTTGCAGGCCCTTGTGCCACTGTTTTGTACTCACATGTCTTTTGGATTTTTTTGAACATCAGAATTTAAGGCCTTATCTCCCTCTCTTCTCCCTCATTTCATAACTCTGCTGAATCATCTTGATTTGTGCCTCAGAAGTTGCTTTAGAATTCTCCTGGTTTCCCTTCCCACTTCTCCTAGCACCACATTAAGGCTGATTTTCATTATTCAAAAGTGTAATGTGCTCCCAGTGTCAAAAGGGCTTAAGACCAAAACCCATTTTAATCTTCTAGGGGTTTTTTTTGAAGCATCTGAAATTTACATTTGAAAATTTGAAAATGTAAATTTTCTGTACAGTGTAAAAGTACAACACATAATGCATCAATAAGCATATAAGTATGTATCATGTAGGTTATTATATATTAAAATATAATGTCTATCACTAATAACTTATGAGTAATAAAAAAATCTTATTTTTAGTATCTCTAAAACCTGATTGCATTATGACTGTTTTGCCCTAATTCCTTTTTTAGTGTTGTCAAAACTCAATACTTCATGTATGCTTTTTGTAATCTTGCACCTGTGAGGTATGAACATTGCTATGAATTTGGATAGTAGATTTTTTTGAAGTGTGGTATTTCATTTTATGTCTGTCCCAGAGAAGCACTTTGGTTTGAAGAGAAGTAGTTTTTAAATACTTTTTGTGTATTTTCACAAAACCAGAAGATGGCAGCAAGTGATGACTAGAATTTTGTACCACTAAACCACCTTCAGAGAAAATCGATATTCTTTGTAATGCAAGCACTTGCTTTGAATGTGGTGTATAACAGAAAAGAGCTGATTTACGTTTGCATCAGTACCATTATCCTTGCACAGAGAAGTAAGAGGACTAATCCATTTCAAACAGAATTATGCATTTGAAAAGACTAATGCTCTAAGCGGCTGTCAGAGTGCATATGCCAAACAAATAGTGCGATGATCTGTCTAATATGTTCCCTGATAACACAAACCCAAATGTATAATGATGGGGTTTTTTGCATACTGCCATCTCTGAAGCTTTCTACAGCATGTGTTTGGAGTGTTCTGAGTGGGCATATTAACAGCTGAAAGTATTAATCGTTATATATATCATTATATGTTAACTCCAGGGTAGTTCAGAACGAGGGTAGTGCGTTCATGGTAGTTAGTGGGAACAACTGAAACTGAGGTCTAATTCTCCTCAGTGTATCAGCCTGTTTCTAGTTCTTCGGGGTGGATGGGAACCCAACTTGGACCTTAACAATGAACCAGCAAGTAAAACTGCAGGATGTTCAACACTTGGTTTCTGGATTTTAATTTGAGTGTTGTATATGTCAATTTGTGAAAAGGTCAGAGTAAATACAGACTATACTCTCTGCATATTTTTATTAGAATAGTACACTTGTCCACAGCAAATGATTGGAATAATTTAAAATCCTTTCTGAAAATCACATACTGGGCCACACACTGATCCTAGCTTTGAGTAGATAGCTCAACATACCTTGCTGAATTTAAAGAGAGAAAAAGTGCTCCCTGTGTAATAGAAGTGAATCACAGTGAATCAGAGAGGAAATGGGAAAAATATAATGAACCTCACACATCATTAAGCAGTAGTTTTGTGATGTCAGCATCCTTCAAAGAGTTTAAATTTCTAGAATTGCAGTGTAGTTATTTTGACGTAAGGTATAGTATCATCAAAAGTGACTTGGAAGCCACTCATTATTCTAAAAAAACTTCTGCATATTTTGCTTCATCTGGGCTTCTGTAAGTCTGAAGTATGTAATTTATTTAGTTTATCCTCAGAAAAACCATCCCATAACTTTGATTATCCTCATTGTCTTGATTTTGTTTTTTCAGCTTATCTGTTCAAGATGCAGACAAGCCATGAGTTTTATACAGTGATATATTGATGTTTATTCAGCGACATAATTATGTTGTTTGGTGTTCTTTTCCTATTGAATTGTAACTTTTGACTTGTGTATCTGTAGCTGCTGATTGTCCAACAGTTATAAAATGATAGAAGGAAACGAAAGAGAAATACAACTGTTGAACAATGTTTTTTGTGTGTGTTGCAGCATCATGTTCATGAATCTGCTTCACTAGCTTCTAAATAGAACAGCTGTGAAGCTTTTTAATTTTTTTCCTCTGTCCAACAAGAAGAGTAGTGAAAAAAATGAACAAAACTTGTGAACTTCAAGATGGAGTAACTGGCTGTGCTAAATTTTCAGGAATCAAAAGAAAAAAGACCAGGTATTCTGTGTTGTTTTATGTAAGAAAGATTCTATGTTGCACTAGTCAAGGAAATTTTCACAAGAATATTGTTCAGGGACCTGAATGCCATCCAGCTATTAGAAGAACAGAATGCAAAATCAGTGTTTTGAAAAGTGCAGTTGTCCAAATGCCTTAAATTAAAGTATCACCCATCAATACTAAAAGATTGAGCAGCAAAGAAGATGAGTAGTTATACCTGCCTGTCTACTGGTGACAGAATCACAGAATCACAGAACGTTA
>NW_010162798.1:0-2762 GCF_000695765.1 Mesitornis unicolor
TTTGCTTAGGTTATCTATCCTTCATGAAAAAACAAATTCCCTTTCATGTGTATCACAGCATACTTTCAAATCTGGGTAAACAATAGGAATGGAGAAAAACATTTTCTTTAAAGTCCTTTTTTCTTGTTCCATCTGTCTTCTTCTTTTACCCTGCCACCAGAAATACCCCCTAAATGAGCAAATTTCCCTAGTATTAAGAAGTAGTAATATGTGAAAAAAATTACTTTTTTTTTTCATTGTTGCAATGATAACACCATTGTACAAACATCTGAGAAGGAAAAATAGAGAAAAAAATCAGAAAATTATTTAAAGTTATGAAATCATTAATACACTGTTCTCTTCTCACATGTGTTGGGATAAGAAAGGAAAGATCCAATTACTGTTGAATCTACTGTTAATCATATCAATCTGACCACAGATATTTTCTTAATTTTTATTTTTTGTTAGTTTACAACAATATTGTTTATAAAATAACCATAAATATTGTAATTAACAATACTAATCAACTATTAGTTGCATTTCCTGTTGTAAGATTGCAAAATTGCAAATTTAGGAGCTTCAGGTTGCATGTATTTGCATTCAATTTCTCCTCCCACTTCTAGCCCCACTATTTATTTTCCCCTCCTCACTATTGCTTTGCTTCTATGCTCTGATATTCACCAGACTTTTGATCATTTTGCTCCCCTTTTCAAACATTGTTCTGAGATAAATCTCTTATGCAGATTTCACATGAAGAATACTGGTGTCTGTAAGGTTTGCCGTCCCTGCTAAATGCCATATGCTTTGGTATGAACAAAATCACTGTCTGAGTCTCAGAGATAGAGGAATATGGGTAGAGTAGAAGTGTCAAGCTTGTCGGTTTTATTGTTGGTGGTGGTGGTTTTTATTTGTTTGTTTTTGTTTGTTTACCCCCCCCCTCCCCCCCCAAAGACTAGAGTCTTTGGATTTCTGTTACTTTTGTGGTGCCTGATACAGTTGAGTAATCAGCCATCTGCAGGTGGGAAAGAAGTGAATGACTGGCCAAATCTTCCTAGACAAGAAAGGAAAACAAACTAATACAAAGAATCATTGTACCTCATGCACAGTGGTGTTTTGTAATGGGAAGTCATCCTTTTGGATTGGTCACCTTGCTGGCAAGGATGGACAGCTTTTTTGGTTTTGTTAGGAGTGGTGCTCCTCTGTTCCTGGTTTACTTCCAAAAACTCCATGGAGTCTTTTGCCACATGCCTCAGCTTCCAGGGCCCTGGAGGCAATGTGACAGAAGCCCTCACTGGAAGATGTTTTGCTTCTTGATATATTTTATTCTGAGACTTTCTGATTTGTGTAAGTCTGTTACATCTGTGATACCTGCTATAAATATTCTAGTTTCCTTTATGCAGAATGATCCAGTGATGGCTATCATCTCAGAATAAAAGCAGTGTCTTGAGCTTGTTCAGAAAAGAATGACTAACTTGGAAAGACATTCCTCTTAGTCTGTGGTATCCAGCTACCAAAATATGTCAGCTTTAAGGCTATCTATAGCATTTCCTTTCCCTCCATAGAGTTCAGGTGAAAAGAAAGACAGCAAACCAAATAATCTACAAAATATACTTTTTAGAATTTCAGTATTTTTCAATTCCTCAAACAGAGGGATGGCAGTACTGCACATTGAATCGAAACAGCTTTATGTTCTCTTAATCCAGCCTGAAGACATAGGAGTTACCAGTGGGTTAATGTTTTTTAAAAACCACAGACTAAAATAAGAACAGTTGGGAAGAAATTCCACTTTTTCCATTTCATTTCAAGTGAAAAATGTCATCCAATATTGTTCATTATTAAAATCAGTGCATAATTCAGTCTTGTTCCTTTTAGTTCTTTTTATGTAAAGAAGAAAAAAAATCATTTAGGCCTAATTTATTTTCATGATCCACATCTGTGCACTTGGAGTAGCTGCACATAATAGCAGCTGATGAGACAACTGATGTTTACTCTAAACAGGGCTGCAAATTTAAAAAATAATTTAGATTATTTTTTTCCCCTTACCCTAAATTTCAGATGCTCAAGAAGGCTGTTAAATACTTCCTTTCCTAAAGCCATAGTAACTTGACATTAAGGAAGTGTGAAAGCTGTATTCATAATCAAGAGTTAAGAGTATGGGATTGTGTGGTTTGGATTTCTGTGAACAGTGACCCAGGCCCTTCAAATTTATTGAAGAGCTTGATACAAACTGAAAAGCATATCTTTCTTTACCTCTTCAATATTCCTGATATGCCTTTGATTTCCAAGCTCTTTTGCATCTATCCTAGTGCAATTTCTCAAGAATATCTACTCTTCAAATGTATTTTGCTGATCCTTTGGAATGGCAGTGTCTTCTTTTTTTTTTTTTTCCTCCCATTAAGGACTCAGGGATTACATCACCCAAAAGTTCCACTCTGTGGGGTTCCCCCTCCTCTCTCTTTAGCAGGATATAGCTGGGGCCAAAAGCATGGAAAAGGGTGGTTTTTTTGGTAATTATTGTCTGCCCTTTCACATGGTGACTGGTAATGTAAACTACTGATGTATGCAAAAAACATAACATTGATTCCACTTCGGTTTTTGAGTATTTGTTGGGGCCATTCTCAAACTTTCACTGGCCAGCCATGGAACTTCAGCTATCCATTCCATTTTGTAATGCCTATTTAAAACTTCTGTACACATTTTGGTTGTAGTGTAAATATAGAGGACTGAGAATGGTGGTGTTTTGGTTTTTTTTCCCCTTGAGTAGTTATAGTTTTTTATATATA
>NW_010162799.1:0-6153 GCF_000695765.1 Mesitornis unicolor
TATATATATTTTTATATATATATATTTAACGTATTTGTAATGGTGCTTAGCTCTCGGCACTCACCGATGCTGGGCTAAACCGTGATGGATGTGGCCTTCTGCCTCTGAGGTGAGTTAGCGCTGGGGAGCGGTGCATCAGCAGAGTGCCTGGGAGGGAGCCTTCATCCATCATCAGGGCTTCTGCACAGTAAAATAAACTGGAAGGAGGTGTTTGATGCTCCCTCTTTATGCTTTTTCTTGCCTCTTAGAAAGAAAAATGAGGTATTATAACACTCCTTGGCTATGTTTAGCATGTCCCTGACTTGCCATTTTGGAAGTAGAGCCATTTCTACTTTTAGAGCTGAGCTTCCTGTTTGGGCTCTCTTTAAGTTTGTCCTTTACCTAATGCAGTCAAACTCTTTAAAAAATCTTAGTTAAACTGGATTTTGCTAAAAACAGTTGTGTTCGTGTCCAGATATAAACAGCAGTAAATCTGCTTTCAATGAACATCATAATAAAAATTCAGCCTCTCCAAAGAATGGATTTCCATTATGTTGAAGCACCAAAGTGAAGCTGAACTGATGTGTTGGTGTGGCCATGGACATCTCAAAGCTCTGTCTGCAAGGGGATGTAAAAATGAGTTGTCCACATGGGAAAATGAGCCAGAACAGCTATTTTAGAATAACTCCCTGTAGACACACTGTTCTTCTGCAGTGAGCATCTTCTGCTTTAGCTCATCCAAACCAGAAAAGAGCTGTCTTCTTCTGGAGAAATAGCACCCAAAGTCCGAAATATTTCATGGTAGTTGGTAGTGCTTTAGTGTCATAGTTTTCCGTAGTCCAAAAGGAACTTCTAGTGTAGCTATGCCTTTACCTAAAAATATCTATTAACACCAGCATGTTCTGGAGGTCAGATGTAATCACAGATCTATATCTATATATCTATATATCTATATCTACACACACACACATACACACACACACACACACATCTTAAAATGTCCCCACTGAAGCGTGGATACGGAATATGTGGTGGTGATGCCAGCCCTTAGACAGGGACACCTTTAGCTGGATGCTGGATTTTGGGCTGGGATTTGTCAGGTGCTGCCAGGTGCCCTGGGCACGGCTTCGCTCCTCTTCCCCCCATTCATATTATGGTGGAGTTCATCGCAAGCAAGCACAGCTCGGATGTACAATGGAAATAAGGCCATAAAACCCCCATTTGTCCTTCCCTTGTTGGGGTATGGCTCTGCATCAGAGGCAGCTTTCCTAAAAACCAAAGGAGAATGGATTGCACTGATGCAGTCAATGCCACTTTGTACTTGTCTGTAGGAAAACAAGGATCTCTGCTGTTGCCAGATTAACGTGTCACGTAACACAAGCATTGCGTTTCTGTGGGATTCTTAGGATGCAAAGATGGCCTTGGTAGTGTAGAATATGACACTATAAATTGCTACTAACATGATATTATGTATTTTTTATAACAATTTTCCTATATTTTATCCATTACTGTTAAATATGGTTTATGTTGAGGCATTTTAGAAATAATCAGTCTTAAAATAGATTTGATAGATAAGTCATAAGATTTTCATCAGTTACATCCCTTCCCGCTTTCCTCAGAACTTGTATTATTTTCCTTTCTGCAGTTCTTTGTGTGCTGGGTCAGTCTTGTCAGCTACCTGGAGTATCCTTAGACTATAGCTCAAGGTATTTGGATATTGTGTAAAAATTAAACATAAAATGTTTCTGTGTATATGGATTTTTTTTCCCATGTGATTTTCACTGGCTGAAGTTTCAAAGAATCACTGAAAATGACACTTTATGTTTTGGGTAGCTGTAAGGATGCTCACTGATTCTGTATAATGCCACTAAAACGCCTTATTTGCCCTGAGCCTCTTCCTTTAGTGTGGTCCTGCAGCATTAAGGCTTAAGACTTTTTGCTGGCTTAAGCTCTTCTTGTGGACGTGCTCTAAATACCTTACCTTTTGCTGCGTGAAAAGACCCAGTAACATGGGTTATTGCAATTTGGCAGCTTTATACCAAACACAAGAGCTGCAGACACTGCGGAGGGGAAGGTGCGGGCAGGTCCTGGCAGCTGTACATCTCCATGAGGAGGAAACCATTCAGCCCTGTGCAAAGGCTCTGATCTGCAGGGTCGTGGACTGGGGGCAGATCCCAGGGTGAGGGGTGTACAGGGGAAGGGCAGAGCACTGCAGATGGGGGCTGGAGGGTTTGGGGACCTGTGCTGGACCAGGCCATGCTGGGGATAGTGCTGGGGAGAAAACAGAAAGGTTTGGGAGATGTGTGCAGGTGTCAGAGCTGGACCCTCATTTCCCTTTGTTTTCTGTGCCCTCTGGTGGATCTGGGAGCTGTGGTGTCAGATCATCTCTCTCCACTGAAGCTGTTCTTACCCTGGGTCTGAAACGCAGGGAATGTGGTAAAAGCTCCACGCGAGTGAGGACTTTCTGATCCGATGCGTGTCCCTCCCTGTTAGGATGGGATATCCTGATGGCCTCCTGTGGGCAGCAGATGAATCCATGCTTCCCGTGCTTCCCAGGGATTAACCAGGACGCAAGTCAAAGCTGCAGTCTTTAGGTACAATTAACCCGCCAGTGAAGCTAGCACATTTCCTCAGGTTCTGCAAAAAATCCTGCTTTACAGACCAAGGGTTTTCCCCAGCAGGAGGTGTAAAGCTTAGACTGGACAGCAGGCCTGTTCCTCTGCATTTGATGTTGGCTTCTGGTTGTAGACACCATCCTGCACCTTGTGCGTAGGTCTCACTTCAGTCGTAAGGGGTTAAATTAACTCCCCAAGCTGCTTTGGTGTCTTCATGGAGAGCCGTGAGTCTCCTCTGTCCTCTGTGGTGGGAGCTGCACCTTTCCCCACTGGGGTTCTGCTGGGGAAGAGACGGCAGCCCAGAAAACATCGGTGTCGTTCTCACCTCTCATGCGCTCCTCCTGTGCATTTGTCCTGTTCCACTGCATGATTTGTGTTTGCTCTGCTTATGAACCACCTCTTGCGTCCACTGCTGCTGATACCAACGCCAAATCCACAGCAGGGAAAGGATGGGCTGTTGTGAGCACTGCAGTCTGGTAGCCTGAGTAATGCGAGTCTGCAGCTGTTTCCCCTTTTTAGAAATGGGAAATGGACCCCAGAGGAGACGATTACAGTCCCAGGATTTCACATTCACTACTCCCTATCCGGCAGATTCTTGCTATATTCTATACGTGAAGCAAAGTGCGGATGCAAATCCTGCAGGGAGGTCGATGAGAGCTT
Source organism: Mesitornis unicolor (assembly GCF_000695765.1). Taxonomy (NCBI): domain Eukaryota; kingdom Metazoa; phylum Chordata; class Aves; order Mesitornithiformes; family Mesitornithidae; genus Mesitornis; species Mesitornis unicolor. The sequence continues at coordinate 3,255 of NW_010162799.1, forward strand.
TGCTGAATGACTGGAGCTGGTGCCCGTCACTGCTGAAGGCTCTGGGGAGGACGTGGTGAAGCTGTGACTTGTGGCAGCGTTTGCTGATGTGGGGAAGGTGCTGTGTGTCCCTGTTGCTCTCCAAGTATTTTAACAAGAAGCCCAGAACAGAAAGAAGTGAATCTCTTAAGTAGTTCTTCCTGATTTTATTTTCCAGCTTACATCTCTGCAACTGATTCTTCCCTCTCCCTCTTGCTCTTGTCTGTCCCTCTCGTCAATATGGCTCTCGCTTGTTTCTTAGTTACTGCCTGGATGATCCTATGGGGGATTTGTGTGTGTCTGGTGAGTAAGCAGCAGTAGAGGAGGATGATGTTTCTTCTCTAAGCTGTAAAATCCTCTCCAGTGAACCCCAGCATCACCGCTTTGCCTCTAAGTCACATCTGCTGTGGGAGGGAAACGACGCCTCCTAATCCCACACCATCCAGGTGTTCTCCAGTCGGGTTACATTGGGAAAAGTCCTGGGAAGGCATAGATGAGGTGATGCGGGGTGCATCGGAGCTTCCCATGTCAGCAGTGAGGGATGCTCTGTGCCAGATGGGGATCCAGGCGTATGTTGATGAGTGTGCAGTGAGCACTGAGTGAAGCGAGGAATAAATATGGTCTGTGCGAGGCATCCAGGGGCGCTGCGATCCTGCTGGGACTGGGCAGGCTGCATCGGGCTGGGCTGCGTGGGTCCCTTCTTGGAGGACAGGGTGAGAGGGGCCAGAGGATACCTAGGAGACGGTTAACAGAAATGGAGATGTTCAGAAACCCAGCCTGACCTGAGAGCTGTCACTGCATTTTGGAGCCTCAGTGCTTCTTTCCCTTGTTCTTTACCTGTCTCCCTTCTGGATGGGATTTCTTAACCTTCTCATAAGGACAGGAAAAGAGGAAGAGCTGGATCTGTTCAGGAGAGGAGAGACGAGCTGGCAGGAAGCTGGGACCGCCAGGCAGTGGGCAGTGAGCACAGGGCTGTTAACCTGTAATTATACATCTTGGATTTTGTGAGCGGTGCTCCAGGAATCATTACGGACTGGCTTGCTTAACAGTGCTGTGGTTTAAGAGAAAAACATCCCCTCAAATTACTCTTTAATTTGGAAGTCAAGAGACTATCAATTCAGATCTTAGCTCTTCTGCCCGTAATTGATAATCATGTACATTTAACAAACCTGCTATTGAACCGGGCTGCGTGTTCTTCATTCATCAGGTAACTGCTGATTTTTCTTCCTGAAAGGATAATTGAGAGGCTGTAAAGGTCACTTCCAGCAAAGCTGAGATCAGGCCCAGACTATAACGTGGTTATTACATGGCAGATCCCAGACGCTGCCATGCAGCCCTTCAAATACAATCTTTTTATATCTGTGTACTTAACCCCTCTGGGCTGTGGCCGCTGCTTTAACCCCCAGGCACTGGAAGCCAGAAATCAGGGTGGCTTTTATTGCAGGGCTGTCTAACAGGACTGCACCCCAGCTGCTACCCTGTTGGGTTGTAAAAACGCTTTTCCCTCTAGATAGTAAAGTTAGCAGTTAACAACAACAACAGAACCCCAACCCACAACTAGATTTTCTGTATTTTGTCTCACACACGCAAATACCAAATGTAGGGACTTTAGTCCTTTTTCACACATAAATAAACTTCCTCCCCGGCCCACCTCAAGGTGGTACACGGCATCCAGTCCTGAGCTCAGCCTGAGGGTGAAATCCCACTCACCCAGTAGTGAAGGGTTTGACTGACAGGAACTGCTCCAGATTTGCACTGAATACATTTTTCTCTTTGGTTACAAAGCTTTATGGTCTTGATTCCTTTCTGGAGCCCTTGTCACAGCTGTCACTGGCATTGCTATCAGGAGCTAAGGGTGTTTCCCATGGAGTGATGCAACCCCAAGGATCATCCTTGCTGAAATGCTGCTCCCGAGCACACAATAGGCCAGGTGCTGTAATTATTAATAATTCCCTCCCATCGCGTGTATTTGCCCTCCATTTTGTTCTAATGCAATTTATTTTGAGTCATTTCTTCAGCAGAGAAAATGGTTTTGGAGTGATTTTTTGGAAGCGTTGTGAGTTTGTTTGCTGGAATATTTCTCTGCTGGAGATGAGGCATATCTCTCATGGGCTCCCGTTTGCTCACACACAAATGAACTGCTGATTAGGATGATGAAATTGCTGGGAGAGGTGGAACCTTCCAGTTGGCCGAAGAGAAGACTGTGGATTAATCTATGTGAAGCTGAAGGCTCGATTCAAACTGCTGTTCCACATTCTGGTGCTAACGAGACTTGTCTGGCTGCCACTCGAGGAGCTGAGAGTGTCCCCCATAGTTTTTGTTGAGACACCCCAAGTGGGGGCTCGCTCTTCAGTGGCATTTGGTGCTTTCCCCTCTGCTGGCGATGGCTGGAATCGAGAGTACTCAGCAACCTGTATGAGGTGTTCAGCAGTTCACGGCATCTGGCGATGCAAGGCAGTTTGCTCTTTACGGATAATTTGTGTACACGAGTAAAAGCATCTTGAGAGGCATATGGATGTTTAGAAAATTGCAGAGGACGATTTGGAGAGCTGTTTGTCTTGCATGCCCCCTGCTACCATAGTATATCGCTGCTTCATAGTTTGTAATGTACTCCTGCTTGTGTCAGTCCATGTAAAGGAGCAAACTCCAATTCTCTGAAGCAGAGAAGACAAGAAGTGATGTGTTCAGTTCACACCGGGCAGAAAATCCGCATACCAGATAGTTCCCTGCTCGCTGTTGGAGCTGCACAAGACCTGTGGAGGGACTGGTGCTGGTGTCTCATCCTCTAATAACAGTTTACCTGCAGCCCTTGAGAATTTATACATATATATTATAATATAATATGAATATACATATATATTATAATATAATAAATATGAAT
>NW_010162800.1:0-1006 GCF_000695765.1 Mesitornis unicolor
TCTTTTCCAACCGAGCGATTCTGTGATTCCACTATATTATTTTTGGTTGGTGGCATTACTGAGCAGACTGCTTTTATACATTTTTAACTCTTTTAAAGAGATGGTCCTCACAAATTTAATTCCTCTAACTCTATATATGATGTGCTGAAATATATTCATTTGCCAGGAAATCCTGGTTTCTTTTTATTTTCAGCTTAGCACTTTTCTTTTCCATAGGGTCTGAAGCCATTTTGTTTAGCTAGAGATAGCACACAGAACATGAAAAAAGGTATACTTTTCTCATAGATGAACAGTGGGTCTCATTTTTTTTTTAATACAGTATCCTGTAGGTTTGTATTTTGATGAGTTCAAAATTACCAAGACTAGTTCACTGAACCCCTAAAAAATAAGCTAGATAATGATTCTGTTGGCTGATTTCCAATGAAGATTAAAGTGGAGAATCAGTTGAAAAGGATGCCGACATAGGTGTTTAAGATATTTTGGTTTGTGTGTTTTTTCAAATACTACTTCTACAGTGAACTGTTCTTAGCTTGACGTAAACACTTAGCTCCGAGTGCTTCATGATGTGTGCCTGCAGCTGATTTGCCCTTGTTTGGTCCTCCTTAAAATTTTCTTCATCCTCATTCCAGCTCTTTTTTTTAAGCTACTTTTTTAACTGAAAAACCTGTGGAGACACAAAGTTATAACATGGTCTGGTTGATATGACCTTATTAAAATAATTCTTTTTTTATAAGCATATAAAGTTTTGATATATGTTTTGGTTTGTGTTTAATTTACACAGTAAATGTAGCGTGGTTTAGGCCCAGTGCATAACTGAACACCACAATGCCCCAGAAAAGAGCTAGTCAAAATAAGTGGGCTTCTCACCACTTAAACAGGTCACAGGGAAAAGACAGACTCATCATAAGGAACAAAAAAAAAAAACAACTTTAATTTGTTACCAACATCAGAGTAGAACAATGGGAGATACAACCAGATCTTAAAATGAAAACACCTTCCCGCCACC
>NW_010162801.1:0-9955 GCF_000695765.1 Mesitornis unicolor
ATATATATATTTTTTAAGGAAACCTAGAATCATTACCTAAAACCATTACTTCAATAATACATCTAAATCCAACCACCTACCCCAGAATATGGTAAACTTATAAAATTTGTAAAAGATGGCAACCCCAATTGACAGAGCATGAAAGAAGTGCATTATTCTAGAAAAGGAAGTGCCTTTGGCTTAAATGGCATTTCATGTTTTATTTTCCATATAATTCTTAGTCTAATATTTTATTTGCATATTTTTATTGCTTTGGACTCAGCTGTCTATAGTAATACCCTCATATTTCTACCAACTCAGAGCAATTCATTTTGTATCCAGTAAGGCTTTAAGTACTTCAAATTACTCCATCCAACACAAGTTACACACAATAGCTTTGACAGCAAAAGACTGACCATTTGACTAGTGTATTATGTCCCTCTTCAAGTCTCTTAGTCTTCACTGTTTCTAAATAACCTGGTTAATTTTAGGTCATCTGCATTCCTCACCACCCTGCTTCTTTTGCAGGAAGAAAACGTATGCAGCACCAGTGGAACTGCCATAACTAATGTCAGGATTTTCTCCTTAAGAGTTTTGATAAATTGTCTAAATATATATGTGCTTTGAGTTACAGGACTCATTAAAAAATAATTCTTTTTTAAGGCTGAGAACCATAATTAGATCAGGATTCGTGTCTGTCAAGTTGCCCTTTTTATATCACTAGATTAGGAGTTTAATACATAATACATGATAGACCCCAGGCCTTCTCCAGAGCCACTCTGGGATGGATCTATGAAGGGGGTAAGGATAGAACTTATTTCAACTAATCTTTGAGCCCTACACAGTAGTCATCAACATCTGAACTACTCATTTATTTTTCATAGCCAATGGACGAAAAGGCACTACAGGGCCATAGATCACCTTACCCAAAGGTAGATGCCTCAGCTGGTTAAGAGAAGCACAGCCCTGGTGTGGTCACTGGCTGCAAAGGTGCTCTAGACAACTTGCCAAGGTATGAAAGGCCAAATCGAAAGTTAAGTGGATCCAGCCACATCCCAAGGGCTCAGAAGATGTGCCTACCTGCCGGTCACTCTCTGGACACTATCCATAACTATTTTTTTTCTTCCATGTCTATTTTTTAAGCCTAGCAGGCATCAAATATGAGGTTACCTTTTACATACTTCATATACTAGTTGGGTTCTGCTTCAGTAAGTCTCTGGACATACCAATCAAGCCTACAAGAAAGTAATCAGCTGAAGTATAGAATAGGTTTTTTAAAAGGAATTATAAAGATATTTTGGAAAGATAAAATTCAGTTAACCTTTTTAAAATATCTGTCTTAGAGAAACAGAGCATATATACACATAAATATTTCTGTACATATACATACATACACACAAATACATATATATATGCATACATATATATATATATCTATATGTATGTATGTATATATGATGTAAGCTCATAAATGAACATTACAGGCACAGAATCAGAAGTTAGAAATAGCAGAATGAAGTTTACAACTTTAAGAGATCTGGGGAGTGCTTACATGCTGTTTGGATACCTGTCTTCCAGTCTTTAGTTGAAATACTTGCACAAAAGATTTTGATGACATTTTCATTAATTTTTTGAGGTAGTTTATCCTTAAATATCTTAGCTGATATAAACTTGCAATATACTTTCGGTTTTGCTCTGCCTACCTACTTCCCTGTAGTTCTAGTTAGCACTGTTGTTTATTTTCTCACTCTCTCATCTCAGTGTCGTGACTTCTCTCTTATTCTGTGTCCTTCCCCTTAGAAGGCCGGACAAACAGAAATAACAAGAAAATTTTGAGAACAGAAAAGAACAATTAAAAATATGTATCACAAGTGATTCCTTCAAACTATTTCTTGTGAAAATGTTGATTATGCATAATAAGCTTTTTGTGTAGAGGTATAACATCTCATGAATGTCTCCTACACCAGAAAGGAACAAAAGATTACTGAGCTGCTAAAATACCATTGCAAACATTGTGAACCTGCTATTTTGTTCTGAGAGCTTACATCCTAACTATAGCATTTTTCTTTTTTCTTTATTTAAGAGGGTTTTTTTATCGCAGTGTGGACTGGACATAAACATTCCTCTGGATCCTATGTGTAAATAATGAAAACATAAAAACTATGGATTTTTCCCCTATCAGGCAGGTTAATAGTTTAATTGTACATGGTTATTCTTACATTAAAAGCTGCATACCTGGCAAGCTTTATCGGGTAACAGGGACTTTTAAATGTGCCAATGTTTCTACAGAAGTAACGTGGGTCAATTGCAAAAGGGATAACCATAATGATTAAATCATTAAAATTTTGTCTATGCTTCACAGAGCATAGAGAAAATTAACTTCCCACCAACCTCATTTTTCTGCTGAACATGAAATAATGATTTTCTGCCAGTATAATTACAAAGCTAACATCTGATAGAGTCAGCATCCAGGGGGGATTATCACATGCATGAGTATTAGACCTCATTACCAGCTTGACTGCAAAATTATTACATCTTGTAATTGGATGGTGAGATTTATATACAGATTGGCCGGGTTCTCTGTAAGATTGTAATTACAAGCTTCGTTGGTTCGCTACTTATCACACGGTGCAGGAGGAGGCAAAAACAAGCAGAGGAAAGACCATTTCATTAAGCCATAACCCTATCAAGGGAGGAGCACTGTAACATCCCTGTATTTATTAGGCCAAACAGAGCTGTTTGCAGAAGGAGAGGCCATTTATTACCACCTGACAAATGGGATTTCATTTATTTAACCTCGGTGATCTATTTCAGTAAAATGTACAAACGAGCCATCCATTTTATGATTCCAGAGTCAACGCCTCAATTATCTAAAGGCTAACTGACTGTTAAAGCACCCATCTGCTAGGATGAATTCATTGATTTAATTTGCTTCATGTTACTGAATGATTCTTAGCAGACAGGGAGGGGAAGGAAGGGGAAGGGAAGGAAGGGGGCGGGGGGTGGTTTAGCAGAATGCATCAGAATGATTCAGCATGCCGGTGTCTGTCTGTGTGTGTGTGCGTGCGCGCCTGGGTTCTTTTTTAATCCTTCAGCACAATAGAAGAAGGCGATCAATAGCAGCTTAAATTTTATGAGACAAGGAGTTAAGTTGTTCAGCTCCAGCCAAAACACCTTTGTTCTACCATAACAAGTAATCTCTGTGGTGGAATTAATATTGACAAGCTGGCTTCTTTGTAGCTAATTTTGTGAGTGCCTGAGCCAATCAGGAGCCTTGCAGTAATAGAGTTGTTATTAGAGTTCATTATAAAAGCTGTGGATCAATGGCTACACTGGTAGGGAGAGGACATGCTGCAGTAGAATGCATATGTATGCTCAAGGAAATGAAATCCTTTTAATGTCCTTGTAATAATTTATTCTATATTTCTTTTTGACTTAAAAAAAAGCTTTCAAAAACAAAATTTAAAATGTTCCCTTGTGAAGCTTTTAATTTTATCATAACAATGAAAATGACAGGAAGAAAAGCAGGATTTTAGGGGTGGGGAAATTCAGAAAGACCTTGTTACCCAGCTATGAGTTTTATCAGAACTGAATTTTGTTTGGAAAACACCACCACTCCCATTTAGCCGAATCACGTTGGCTGGTTTGTTGAAAGCTTAAGTTACTGTGAATGTAGCATTGATGTCTGTTAAGCCACCCCCTTTCTCCTGCCTCCCTAAACCATCTGTCTCATTAAAACTGATTTTTAGGGTTTTTAATTTGATGGGGCATCATTCAGTAGAAAATGTCTTTAGATTCAAGGAGAAGAAGTCACAAATAGCAAGCTAAAGCTTTTCTCCCATGTTTCTAGGGAGGAATGACCTGTATGCTGTAAGTGAGTTAGCACTTTCAGCAAGTTGACAAGGAGTTCACAGAACACAGCTCTTTGTAAAAGGTTCCCTCTCAGCTGTAAAAGGGCCCTCCTTGATATAAGTGTTACCAGAGTAACAATCCATTTCTCTTGTGGCAGGCTCCAGCTCCTGCTATAATCTTTCCCACAAGACCTGAGTCAGTACAAGAAAGCTGTTTACTGGACAATTTTCCCTGCATCTCAATGTCAAATGATATTACATTAAAATGTGAGAACATCACACTCTAAGAAAGGCAGGAGGATCAAAGGGAACCCTCACAGTGAGTGAGTTGAGACAAATTAGCATCTTTCAGTCATGGTTTCCTAGATATAATAATATGGCATTTCAGGGCCATAAGTTGTTTGCTTTGCTTCCTCCCCTTTATTTCACCATTAAAAAAAAAGCCATTTATTTTTTTCATCTCCCTCTGTTTGTCTCTGCCAAAAAAATTGAATTGCTTTCAATTGATGCAATTAAACAGGGTAAGTCCCTTGTGTAGACACTGTTGTTTCAATTCCAGCAGATATCATTAAGTCAATATAAGACGCTCTTTCACAAAAATAAGATCATCAAATATGAGCCCTGTTCTGTCTGATTTTTTTTCAATTACCACGTTTTTCCCAAGGATTCCCAAAACCAATAATTTCAGTTTTCTCTTTATATTTTTTTCCTCCAGACATCTGTCTTAAAACTTAGGTTCCTGCTATTTAGCAATGTAGCAGAAAATATTCTGGGAGAGAAAACCTGGGAATCAAAGATAACTCGTCATCACTTTTTCCATCCACTTTTTCTTCCACTCTTCCCTTCCAGCTGGAAGAAAGTACCTGCACAGTATCTGGAACCAATGACAGGAGGCATTGAAACTGAGGAAAAAAGTCAAAATACCAACAATGTAGCAATACAAAAAACTTAGGGACAATAATTTTGTCTTAATTAGGAAGTTTTTAATTTGGCAATTTATTTATTTTACTATAATAAGCCTAAATTTCAGAATTTGAATGGAATAGCTTGATTGGAATTTTGTTTTGAAAAAGACTGAAAGAGCAAGTGAGACATATCCCTCTTTTCCCTAGTTCAAATAAATATTTTTTCCAGCCACCCTCTGTTGGTTTTCTCTTCTCTTCATGACAGCTTATTTCTAATAGTGGAAGAATGTCAACAGAAACTTAACTGTGATTTTTATGTCTTGTCATGTTGCTCTCAGACATCCATATCCTTCCCAGGATCCTTCTGAGGGATGAGCCTCAGCCTTGATGATTTCATTGTTCTTTGGTGTTCATTACCTGTCCATTAGGGAAAGCCTGTAAGAAAAGGAAAAAAAAGAGAATTGGTTAATGAAAAGTGCTGCATCTCAGAGGTCAAAAGGAGTGTCCATAGAATTAAAATTATTGTCAAATGAGCAAGATCCTTCAAGAAAGATGAGAAAAAATAGCAAAAGATATTCCAGCTGTATAAAGAAAATGTTAAGTAAGATCACAATAAGGTTGACACAGATATTAAGGGCAATCTGGATAGGGCTCCAAAATTAAATTATTACCATCCTTACTGAAAATTGAGATAAAATACTATCCCTAAAGGTAACGGCAAGACAGCTACTGGGAATACAAAGCAGAAATTCCCATATCAAAGTATTTGATATACATTATTTCTGATAGACCATCCTTGATTTATTTTAGCGTGATGCTGTAGGTGCTCTGTGGTCAGGTCAGCCATGAACTACACAGAGCTGACCTGTAGGAAGCCCAGTACAGCTACTGTATAATTATTATGATTTCTTCCATGTATCTGCCCTCATCAATTAATGTCAGTCTCCCAGCTAGACCTTCTTAGCATTGGCCTGAAGTTCCTTAGAACAGTAAAAGTCTTCTTGCAACATTTTTTGGGCCACTCTATGTCAGTATAATACAAACACAGAAATAATAACAAATTACCTTTAATTTTACATTCTCCTTCTACCAGATTTCACTTCTTTGAACGACTATTAGTCACTCAGTATTTTTATTCTCCTACTTCACACCATTTTAAAGTTTGGAGATTATTCTGTTCTTTTTTCTGCTTGATGAAGCACACAAGATCTTTTTTGCCATGAATCCTTGATCACTGACTTTGAAAGTTACTTCAATACCTAATTGCAATCCATTATAAGTTCTATTAATGTATTTGTGGGTGCTTCCAGCACCAAGATCAGTATCTAATTCTCCTTTACTTCAATGGAGAGTTTCACATTGCAGATCTGTTGCTCTGTCACAGCACTTAATTTTACTGACATCATTCCAGTAATTTCACTTGGCCACCAGTGAAAGAACAATCAGACCACCGTGTTAAACTGTTCCTTTCTGGAAGAAGTGCTTTCTTTGCCACAGGTTTATCCCTAGTGGAGGTGAAATAGATTGGGCAGTTGCTGAATTTGCTAAGTACTCCTGTCATGAGAAGCAAGTTAGTAACATTCAAGCTGCTGGTCTGACTGACTGAATATCCCATAATACTACTACTATAGCAGCAATTTTAAAATTATATACATTTGACTCCCCAAATGCAGATAGAATTTCTTTCTTTGAAGTTTCTGTTTGCTTTCTGAAAATATTGTGAGCAGCATTAGTTGGGGTGGGGAGGGGGGAAGCTATTCATTAGAACACACATTTTTCAGCCTTATTGCTCACAATTAACACACTCAATAAACCATTGAATATAACTGCACATTACATATGCAGGTACAGTAAAAGGCAGCTACTTATCAGTTTTAAAGCTGCTTGTCTTTTTGCTTTATACCTCAAAAGAGGCCTGAGACAGGAATGTATTGCAGTATAAATACATGCCTCAGAGCATGCTATTCTTTAGCAAAATGTGTGTTGTAATGAGATAACACTGCACCTCTAGTAGTTCACGATATCCTGAAGGTTTACAGTTATCTGATTGTGAAGTCTATTCAGGCATGTCTCCTTGACCAATTCAGTTATTTTTTTTATTTACAAATTTTCACTATGACTTGACTGTCCATAGACAAACCAATAGAAGAGATGTTCAGTGCCAGCAGGTTGGTGTTGAGAGGCTGACTATAAATTTCAGTACCAGCGCTAGCATTTTCACTAACTTTTATGAGAATAGCGTATATGCAAACACATTTTTGAAAGAACTGTTTTTCTCTTCATGAACTCATACCCTATCTAATCTACATGCATTAGAACTGAAGCATTTCACAATTTGAATATGTCCACAACTCTGAAAAGACATTTGTCAGAAAAAAAGAATCAAACAATGTAATCACGGTAACTTATAATTAAAGATCAGATCCAAATGCTGCTGACAAAACTGGTAGCTACCATATACGCATTCTGTCTCTTATTTTTAGAAATTAATTCTGAAAAAATGTTGTATCCAAAAGCAGAATTTTATTTCTAGTTAGTGTGGGTGGAAAGATTATTTAAAACAGAAGAGAGAATAGCAAGAGCTGGGCCAAAGAGACGCCAAACGTGGATGTGTGTTCATAGCTCTAAGGAATGTTTATTTGCATTTATTGAATGGGTTTAGCAAAGCATCAAACTGCAAAGGTGTAGAGAGTACAAATTGTCTTCCCACAACTCTATAAAAGCAGAGATAACAAAACAATACTGCTGTGTGAGATAGAACCATAGATCAGCCCAGGTTGGAAGGGACATTGAAAGATCACCTAGTCCAACCTTTTGCAGAAAAAGGAAACTAGATGAGATTTTCATAGAACATATTGGGTTGGAAGGGATCTTTAAAGATCATGTAGTTCAACCAACCCTGTCCAGCTGGGTCTTGAAAACTTCCAGTGATGAAGACTCTACCACATCTCTGGGGAAGTTGTTCCAGTGAGATTGTTCTCACTCTGAAAATTGTCTTTCTTATATCAATAAGAAACTTCTCCTGGTGTAAATAATACCTGTGCCCCCTTGTACTCTCGATGTGGCTCCTCATGAAGATGGAGTCTCCATCCTCTTTGGAGCCACCCTGTAAGTACTGGAATACTGTGATGAGGTCCCCTGTGAACCTTTTTCTCTCCAAGGTGAAAAGACCTCAATTCCTCAGTTTTTCCTCAAAAGGAAGGTTCTCCAACCCCTCGATCATCTTAAAGGCCCTCTACTGGTGATGAAATTGAATATTTTTGTTACGACTTACTATACCTCATAACTAGTAAAAACAGATAGATATAATGTTTGAGAAGGAGAGAGTCCTAGTTAAAGAGTCACTGTTATCCCACTTGTAACTCCACACCTGCCTGGTAATGACACTGCTAATAGACAGGAAAAGCACCCTAAATAGAACAAGAAAGGACTCAGACAGTGATTAGATTTGGTCTGATATCTGAGAGATTTAAGATCCCAACTCCATTTTCACCAAAAGAACTAGAATTTTAGTTGGACATTTGGCCTCTACCACGACTTGTAATAATGACAATAACAAAAGCATCAGTCCCCTGAGCTACCCATGTGTGTGCTTTAAGCTTTATTTCAATTACTCTATCTGAGGAAAAGACCACAAAACTAATAAAGGGCTTGCTCATCAGGAGTATCTTCCTTCATTCTCCTTGTTTTATTTTGCTCAGTGCAATTTTTAATCAATCTTTTCTCTGCTGACAGTAAATACCAAAATTAAAATAGAGTCACCATGCTAACATTCTGAAAGATCAAGAAAAAGATAAATCCAAACTATCATTGTTACTCATTTTGACAAAAACGCATTCATTTAATACACCTTTTTTAAAGAAGTCAGATGTTTCTAAACAGCAAATTCCTCAAAAACATTTTCTGCTTTTTTTTTTTGCATACTAGCCCCGACAAATGTGATCTCAAAGAAATCATCGGTGTTCATGCACAGTCAAACACCCTTAGGACTTCTGAAAACCTCTATTTTCCTGAAGACAAACAGCCTCAAAAGGAGAGGAAGTAGGATAAAATTACTGACCAGTTCTGCCAGGAAAATATGATTTGAAAGACATGCTTAGAATCAGGATCAGTACTTGGGCAACACCACTCTCCTCCCTAGCTTTCCACAAACCATAAATGGATATAAAAATTAAGTCTATCTACTTATTCAGGCTCTTTGATCCAAGATTCACCAAGCGACAAAGCAGTATGTGACTTTGTAGATACCTCACTCAAGTACTGGGCAGGCCTAGGACTATTTCACTTCCAAACGTCAGACAAGAAAAAAAGAGTGCATTTTGACTATCTGGCCTCTGTAGTACTGTAGGGACCAAAATGAGTTTCCTATGTCACTGATACCTGCTTTCAGCATAAGAGAGCCTTAAATCCTCCTGAAACTATGATTTGTATCCTGTTAACAGAAGTACGAGTATCAGCCAAACAAAATGAAATTACAGCATTGGACAGAATCTAGTATTTTTGGCTGAATGAAGTAATTACAATAATTTTATTACTTAATTATTGTAGCTATTGGAGGAGGAAGGGCACGGGAACCTGATGTTTCTATCTCTCATATAAATACTAAAGTCAGCAGCCTGCAGTGCAGTGCTCCCTTGTAGGCATAACAATGTTGAAATCTATTGTGCATAGTGGAGCGGCTTCCACACGAGACCAAGGAACACTCACTTTGGAATATCCAGTGAAAGTGCTTTCCTAGTATGTGCACTTTACACCTCTTTTACCAGATCCTATTCAGAAGGAGTATATGAGCCCTGCTTTGCAGGGTCTAAAGTCATGGGCTGCAAAGAGTGAAGCCTTTTCCTCCCTCAACCTTGGGAAAAAAGCACTTTTCTCCCACTAAAAATATCCTTCAACCACACTGCTTTACAGTTCCTTCTGTCTGTGAGGCATTTCTGTGGTGAATTTAACGTAGCTAGGAAAATAAATAAATAATAAGCGTATATTGCGCAATTCGTTCTCTCCCACATCTACAGTGAATGAGGCCCATCTTGTACAAGAGACAAGAGCCTTGCTTACTAGAGAAAGACCTCCTGATGTTTTTGCTTCTTGTGAAAACCATTCTTGGTCATTCTTATCCAGTTCATTTTGTGAGAAAATTATAGTGAAAAAAAAGAATTAACAGAGTATACAAAATGGATGGCTAGGAAGAAAGATGCAGAAGTAATATGATTCTGCATT
>NW_010162801.1:9986-13143 GCF_000695765.1 Mesitornis unicolor
ACTGAGGCCAGTTGAACTTGAGGACTATCATAGTGCTGGTTCCCTATTCTTAGGATGCCAAGGGGCATCAGCTCCAGCAAAAATAGCTGTCAACCCTGAAGTGGAAAACGCATATCTGTACCACCTCCCTACCTTGCTCCTCCACTGGAAGGCTACCTGTTCTCTCTGCACCACATCCACCCAGCTCCCCTCAGGGCTGACTCAGCCCATGTCTGAAGAGAAGGCATCTCCCCAGGGTGCCACCATGTGGCTCTGATCCTGATGAGGCCCCAGATGCTTCCCACCTGGGAAGGAGTGATTCTACCCTACCCCAGGCACCAAAATGTCTCACTACAGCATCGAAAATAACATTTGATATATAACACATGTGTGGCATGACTTTCCCTCTTATGCTTCAGGATTTTGTCAAATAAAGTCAGTAGAATTACAGTGGTGTAGAGCCCACATAAGTAAGGTAAGAATAAGACCCGTCATCTACAGCCTGATCACATGAGAAACTTAGCATTTCCTGCTAAGTGCTTAGTGCCCTCTACTCACATCTATTTGATCTCAGTGAGAATTCAGCTAGCAGAGTTAATCTCTCACAACCTAATACTCTGATGCAATATGTTGCTTTCATTCAGGAAATCTGAACTCAGTTTAGAAATTCCCAGGTCCCTCTGACAGTCAATAACTTACTATTTCAGTGCAATAAGCACATTAGCACTGAACAGCTTGAAACTGTATTCTCCATTGATCAGATAAACAATTTGTGAGATATTTTATTACAAAATGACGCACCAATTTAGCCATCTTTTCATCAATGATGTGCTTAAATTGGATGTGAAATGCCAAGAAAGTTGCCTCCCCAGGGTGCCATCAGTGAGAAATGTAAAGCAGAGGCTTTCAGTTAACATGGTTCACGTAGCAGAGTTTTATCTTTCAATCAAATCAAATTTAAGTCAGCTGGTAATATGTGTTTGACCTCCCATTATCTAAAGTCATAAATTGCATTGTAGTGATTTGTTAATCTGGCCTTAAATCATCCAGCAACCTTTATACCTTTTTTATGAATCATAGGGTTTTTCTTCTTCATTTTCTTATGAGTCCATAGAGTACAGCTGGTTAAATCTCTGGCTTCCACTCATTCAAGAGCCCTTATTTCTGTTGAATGTAAAATGCAGTATTGTTTCTAAATTCATTTAAGTATAGAAGATGACACTTTTTCTACAATTGCTTAATTCCAGAGGACAGCACAGATAACAACCCTCTTTAAGACTGCATCTCTGAATCACAAAAGAAATGGAAACTGAATCACATAGTATCTGTGATCTTCTATCAAAAATATCTAAGTCTGTGTTAGCATATTTACTAAGACAAATTTAATTAACAGAACAGAAGCTCTATTTTATATCACAGACACCTCATGTTGCACTTTTAGTTTGGCCATGAAATTTCAGGAATTACATGAACCATCATTGCTTGATACATGACATAAGTAAACAGGAAACACTATTCACTTTCTTTACCATCACTTTTGAGAAATGAAAGATACGGAAAATTATGGAATATAAAGTATATGCATAACTATGGAAAATAAAGTATCTTCTTGGTACTTCCAGAAAAAAAAGTTCAGAAGTCAAAAATAATGACACTATGAGAAAAGTTTTGTTTTATATAAAAAGGTAGTCTCAATTATTCACTATCATCAGACTTTTTGAAAATTCCTTTTGCTCAACATCCCTGTGATAGTGAGTTTTGCCAGCTTATAAAAACCTGTTGCCAGGAATGTTGATTGCAGCCCGCATTCAACACAAGTCCCTGGCAGAAGACTCAGAAAAGCCATGGTCCTGTGCATTGGGCATTGTGAACAGGTCTAGGGAGAGATGAACCATAATCAATGTCATGGGAGTAAGAGCAAAGACTCATCAAACTCATTTAACAGTGTAGCTACTAAGCCTGTGTTAGATGGGTCCACTTTCCATCCTGGCTGAACTAAACAGGATGCAGACTGCTCATATATAAGAGATTAAATAGTAATGACTTGAGATGTTTAGTACCTCTGCTTGAAAAAGGAAAAAATTAAGTTTTACTTCCTGACAATGCAGTTTTTCCAGCCTTCTGAAATTTCTCAGATAGACTTTTCTCTTGTCTTGATTCACAGGCAAAACACCCCCTTTCTTCAGGTCAGCCACTCTTTTTGCAGCACTGTTTTAAAGGGATAGCTCATATTAACCAAAGCAGAGATGGTAAAGAAAATAGACACATAATAGAAACTTCATGATATTTCAGTACAGAGCTCATAGGCTAATTTTTAGTAAGTCAAGCTTTATCCTTTGGCTTTGTAGGATGTCTCAGAAAGTTTAAAATCAATTTCTCTTACATTGCCACCATCTTCTGCTTAATCTGTCATCTCAGTTACTGTTTGTGTGGATCCCTCTTGCAAAGGAACTCAATGACACCAATAGCAAATGAGCACATTGACACCCCAAGAGACCTGTACTCACACCTAAGCTTGTATTCACACTTCTGGATCATTCAAATAACTAACCCATGTCTAGTTCATCCTCCCTTTTGTTTCTGCCACTGCCTGTGGAAACCCTTAGGATGGGATGCTGGAGAGAAGCCCTTTCACAAGAGCTACTTCTAAAACACACAGCTGTCAGCTGAACAGACAGAAACTCAAGCAATTGATCTTGCAACTGTAAATCAAGAAGCAATACTGCTGGTTATTCTGAAGAGTTATATTCCAAAGAGTTACTCCCAGTAATAGTTCACGTCCACAATCCTTCATCTCTTATCTTTAACCTTGTTTCTCAACATTTAGCACATGAAAACAAACACAAAAAACTAAAATCAAACTAGGAAAATATGTTCTGGCTTGCCTTTGCTTTTTGATACAGCTCTAATGAGTTATCTTTTCATTGCATCTCTCGAATTTTACGAAAGGACTATGCCCGGGGAGATGGTGAATCACTGATGATATGGCTGTTGCGGTGTTGGGACACTGGAGCGGATACAATAGATCTGTATGGGGGACAAGCTAAGCGTTTGGGAGCATTAGCAAAGGAGCAGGGCATTGATAGGTTTATTTGGAATGATATCTGCACTCGAAGTCTGTGGGAGCGTCTCATAACAGCTCTAAGAAGAAGATATCCTCATAAAGAGGATACAGAAT
>NW_010162802.1:0-2482 GCF_000695765.1 Mesitornis unicolor
CAATCCCTGACGGTCTGGGATTCTGTGAAAATTCATCATATCATCAACACGACAGCCCTGACAACACACCTAATCCATTCCTTTATTCCTCACCTATTCCCTCTGTTTAGTTTCTCAGTATGAATTAGAGGATTTATTGTTGAAATAGCTTACCCAATGGAAGTTGACTGAAAGGTACTGAAGGTTTTGCAGATGGGGTGTTAATATTTTGAGCTGCAGCGTGTGGAACAGGCATTTTAGTTGAGTTTTATGCTAAAACCATCAGCAAGATGTAAGCGCTTACTTCCATTACAATTATCATTATCTTGGGTCAAAAATAATGCTTCGTAGAAACTAATTCCGAAAACGTCAGGATTTCATGGTCTCGAGATTGTGAATTCTTTCTGTACCAGAAATGCACATACCTCAGATAAGTGCTGTATAGAATGTTGCAAAAACCCTTCCCATTACCTAAACATAAATGTTGTTTTAATTTTTAATTGCAGCTATCCCACATCTATTCAGATTGCCCTGGTCTGCCAGACACAGCAGAGGATAACGTGACAGAGCAGCTAAGGTTTGAGGAAGGTACATGGAGCTTTATCTGCTTACTATGCCTACAAGGCCATATCTATCTCTCTCTATATAAAAATATATATGTTCTAATAGCAAACCAAATGATTCTTGTCATACAAGGTAAATCAGAGAGTGAAAACACTCTGGACAGCATAGAGCAAATGGAAGTTGTCAGTAGCTTTTGAAACTCTGATGAGAGGATCTCGGATTGAGTTCAAGAAAAAAATAAAAGGCGGACTCAGAACGATTTTTTTAAATGCCACAGTGAAAATCTAAAGCAGTGGCATCGATATTCTGCTTTTAGTAACAGCTGTAACATTCCTGACTGGTAAGGCCCCCTCCTTATGGAATTAAACACCCATTTGTTATTCTCAGACTGTTTCAATCCCATGTTTTAACACAAAGTTTCCCGACTTGATCCAGCACTCAATCAACATTTCACTGTTTGAAAATACAAATGTTCTTATAATTACACAGCACTAGTAATACTGCTAATAATTAAGTAACCAGATTGTTTTATCTTATAAAATCCATTTCAAGTTGCCTTATCTTACGTTTGGTTGAAAATATTTCCTGCCTAAGGTTGAATTTTGTTGAAAATTTATAGGCAAAGGCTGACTGAGCCAGATGATGAAAATACCCAGTCGTTCTTTGTCAACACTAAAAGAATATCCCAGTGATCTTCTCTGAGCAGACTCCAGGCTTTGGGACGGAGACTTCAAGTATGAATATCCCGCAAGCTAAACATAGGTCTTCTGCCATCTTTGCTAGAAATCTGTCTGCATTTGTCAGAGTGATAAGTCTTTGAGATATAAATATCATCTGCTGTCCCTGGCATCAGGGAGTTGGGATAAGTAAAGCTTTTAAAGTTTGGGTTTGATCTCACTGTTCTGAGGAGAAAGCTGCTCCAGAACCTGCTGCTCTCCTCATTACAGGTAATCCTCCTCCAGTTGCCACCTGAAATTTCATCCTGGTCTTTGGGGGTTTCTTGGTGACAACACCGTTAATTTCCTTAAATACCTTTTTTGCTTCCCTGCTGCATTCACAGCCTGCATTGTATCTCCTTTCTTAGTTTTGCTGAGTAAGTCAGCTTCTTTTAATCCCTCCTCATCTGCTAGGATTCCTTCTTTACAAAGTTAATTAGCTTGATTTAACTATTCCTCGGGCCCAGATGATCACCGATGTGATTTTATCAATTATGTTTTTCTTTAAGAAGGCCTTGTTTGAATTTATTGACTAAAATGTCTTCAGGTGGATCAACTGAAATCTCTAATGGCACCCACTGAACGAAGCCTGTCGGGGACCTCACAGACCAATACCCCACCATCACCGACTGACCAAGTAAATTCTGCCTCGCAGCCCTTACCTCCGCTTTTGGGATGCCCACCATCCCCGCCAAGGAGCCGAGCAGGACCCTTCCAGTGTGGAGATATGGAGGCAAAACTAATCTTTCCGTGTCACAGGGAGCTGCTGTGGCTGCGGGCTGAGGCCTGCAGAGCAGGCCAGGCCAGGCCAGGCACCAGGCCCGACAGGCGGGAGGCCACTGCTTTTATGTGCTCAGCAACTGGCTTGGCTGTGCTCAGCCAGCGAGAGGAAGAAGCCGTATGATCCGAAAGCAGAGAGGACAAACACTGGAACCAGTGTGCTGGAGGAAAGGGCTGCAGGAACACGCTGCGACTGAGCCCTGAGGGAACAAGGCCCAGGGCAGCAGTGGCTGGGAGCTGCAGCTGGAACAAGGGAGCAGAGGGCTCAGTGGGTGAAGACTAGAGGAGAAATGGGCCTGTGAGATAACAACTGGGATGAGTAACATCAGTGCTGGGAGAGCGGATCAGGGAGAGCTTGGGATCTGACATGGTGCTGTGAAACTGGTATTGCCTCAGTGAAAGGTTTGGGGAGGAGTGGCTGGAGCTGCCTGGCAGAAAAGGAC
>NW_010162803.1:0-7660 GCF_000695765.1 Mesitornis unicolor
AGGCCGGCAGCGACCCTGTCCCGGTGCCCTGTGTGCTCCCCAGGCGCACCGAGGGCTTCCCGCGCTCCCGACTTTTCGCCCGCCCTGTTCGGACTCTGCTGAGGAGCTGCCCAGCAGCGGCCGCGGTACCGCACTTGGTACTGCGAGCGAGGGCCGTTTTCAGCGACGTTTTCACCACACCGGTCACCGGAGCCACGAGCTGCCGCCTGGCCGGTGTTCACCACCGCTTCGCTTCCGCTTGAGGCTTTTAAATCTTGTTTCGAACTTCTTTAGGCTCAGAGATAAACAGCTGAGGAAGGCTCCCCATCCTGGCATTTCTTTGTCTGTGGCATTATTTATACAGCTCGACAGTGGACGAGGGTTTTCTGTTAGAAAATAAAGCTGGATATGGCAGTTAACCTTGTACCTCAAGATACCGTTTCTGGTATTCTGCATCTTCTTTTGCAATGGCAGACTTCAACCATCAGGGATTTTTAAATTATTATTAAATTATTCCATTAGGAAATTTTGGAGCATCTGCTCGCATTACTGAAGCCAACAAGGCGTTACTGCAGAGTAGAGAACTGTTTCTGATATGCGTTGATGTCCTCCCACGGTATGAAAGTTGTAAAGAAGTCTGTTTTAAATCCAGAACGTTTCCATGGCCCATGAAATCCCGTGGTCGTGGCCTGCAGGACAGATGTCTTGAGGATTTAGATAAATATTTTTCATTTATTAGCATAGTGATTGAGAGACAGAAGATACTTGCTCTCAATAAACATCTCTCTCTATGTATAGTGTTAACCATCCGCTGAGTTTAGATAACATAGGAACATAAGGCTTGCATGTGGAGAAAAGACATTTAGATTTTGTTCTACTTCCTTTTTAAGTAGCTTTGTTAAATACAAGAAGCTATTATAAACAAGCATAAAATACAACTAACATTTCTGCTTCTTAATTAATTTCTACATTTGCAGATTTAATTACATTTAAGAAATATGTGATTGCAGCTGATTTGACTATACAGGTTTTCTCCTGAACAGACTTCATGCCATTCTTTCATAATCACACTAGTGTCCAAGTAAAAAGACCTTCTACAGGAAGTTTTTTCTGTTATTCATAATGTATAAATTGTACAAAGCCATCAGTCAGTAAGCTGTTAGTATGCTAAATGCATCACTTACCATGACTACAGAAGCAACCTATCATTACTTAGCATCATACACTCCCTTTTGTCTCTTCTTCTCTAGAGATCTTCATATAGTCTGATTATTACATCTAATCACAAAGAAAAGGATTCCTACATATATATTTAATCCCAAAAGAAGACTGTTCAGAATAACATTCAGTTTACAAGTTGCATCTTAAATTCTGCATGGAAGCTCTACCTACAGTGGCAGTAATTTTTTCTTTTCTCCATCCAAATAGCTTTGTGTACTGTACTGGGATAGTTCTGCTAAACCATATATGAAGTATGGTGAAGCTCAGTATGTTATGAAAAGTTGTATATCTTTTATTAAAACTTAGTTGGATCTTCTGTTCTAACATGGAATGCATCTATCCATTTTTGGCGTCCACAAGGGTTACATTTTTTGGGTGTGTGCCTCAGGGCAGAAGCAAGCCCTCACACTCACTTTGTGGCAATTCAGATTTCTCCTACTATGCTTGTTCAGAGCTAATCTATGTTCTTCCTCAGCTATCAGTAATAAGGGCTGATCTAAATAAACATCTTAATACAAATTTTATTGCCTCTCTCCATAGCATTCAGGAAAACTTGTAAAAGTCTCATCCTGAATCCCATCACCTTGCACTGCTGCTTTGCTCTCCCCAGAGCTCCCAGCAGCGGTGCTGAGTGGACGCGGTGCTGAGCGCGATGCACTGAGGCTGCAGCAGCTGCAGGGTTTGCTGCGGGGGAGCCTGGCTGAGGCCCCCTGCGCTCTCGGGCTGTGTGGAACCTGTTGGAGGCTGAGGTGCTCACTGTGTGTTGGTTGGTTGAAGACAAAGCCGTTTTCCTCCCCTCTTCAGTTCTCAATGGGATTTTAAACACACTGGAATCATTCTTTAATCCTAGCACAGCTTGCAAAATGCAACTGCTCTGCAACAGTAAAGCATTATAGCTCTCTGCTTCATAAGACAGAAAAGCAGCTGCTTGCTTAATAAAGCCATGTTCCTGTTATGCTTTGGAAGTAAATACGTATATCTTGAATTTCCTCATATCTGCTATTTCCCCAAAATATGTTTGCTAAGAGCTTGTTCCTGTTCTTCAAATATGTTCCCTCTTTCATGTCCGTGTGCCATTTATTATTTGGATTAAAAAAACCCACAAGCCCAAAGTTAAATCCTCACCGCACATTAGTTTTGGACTGTTTCAGTTATTGTGTTGGATTAATTTAAAAAGCCGAAAAGAGAATTCTGTAGTTTCTGTCATGATAAGACAACAAGCAGCCAGGGCTAGCACCAATTACTGCTACTTCTGGAAAGTTGACATTCTCAGCTTCCGATGAGGAACAGAATTACCCCGACTCTGGCAGGTTGCAAAAATGTGGAGTACTATGATTAACTTCCTGCCATTCTGCTCAGCCCCCTCATTTGCATTTTGGCATGATTTTAACAGCTAATTTCTCACAAACATGTCATGTTAGGAAGTTAATACTTCCTTCCACACAAAAGCTAGGAATTATGGCCTTCTGTTTCGAGATCAAAAGGTGTAACAATGGCCCAAAAAGCTAAAAACAAGCAGAGGAAAAAAAGTAATTTAAAAATTTGTTAATGATTTCATGATTTGTCCACTGAAACTGAAAGGAAAGTACTGCCCATAGAGGCTACAGTGGCCTTAACAAAGGCAGTATCAAGTGTAAACTAGAATTTCATTTTTTACTTAAGAACAGGATCTACTTGCAACCTTTTTGCTGCACACAGAACAAGCCAAGCACCCACTGGCTCGAAGGGCTAAGCAGTTGCACAGAAGTAACTCAAGTAACTGTAGAATAGGATTCAGAAAGCTGCTATAAACAAGGAAAGTGTTTGGTGGTATGTATTATGTCTTGCTGTTAATACACACGCAAACTTAATATCCAAAATGTACCACACTCAGAGTAGCATAACTTCAAAACCAGTAACTCCCTAAGACGTAGTTGACAATGACTGCTAAAATTTTTGCAGAACGAGTTGATTGTAATTACCCTGATATTAATAGAAAAGTGCAGTGTTTAAATCAGGTGTATAGTTGTAGCCAGAGTACAGAAGTAACACTGGATTGAAGCTAGAGGATTATGTATCCCTGTCTAATGAAAAAGCTGATTCCCACCTTCCCTAAGGTTTAATTCACGAAGAGAGATTAGACAGAAAAACTACCCCCAAAATGAAACTTTATAAGCTATTCATCATTTATGAACCTGTCAGAAATTCACAATATAATTCATTGCAGGAGTGAATGCAGATAAACATCTGCAATTATACCAGAAATTGTGTATACTCTTGTACATGTTGTTTACTTACAAAACAGATTGTACGTGTAGTGATGGACGTGCTTATCTGGACTGAAGCAAAATCTTAATTATAGCATCTTGGATGTGGTGGGGGTTCTAGCACTGCAAACATCCTTGCTGCTTTTCTGGCTTGTATACCCCAATTTGGTTTTAGATTAATGAAGCACTGATAGCCTTGGACAACTTAAATAGCTCGCTACCTTTAACTAGCATCCTGCCTCTATTGATGTATGATTGACAGCTCCCGCCTCAAATACTGCAAGTGATTGGGGTGGGAGGGGTGTAGATTTTTCAACAGAAAATCAGCAGGTAACTTTTCATGAAAAAATTCCACATTTCTTTTAGCTTATCTTTGTGCTTCACTCCATTTTCTGTTACTCCAAAGCTGACCCACTATATAGTAGGAAAGGACTGCCGATATGTTAACAATGCATTTCACAAAACCTCCTTTAGCATACAGTAAAATCCACGAACACAGTGGTTTCTTTTCGAGATACTGAGCATGAGGAGCTAGAAAAGAATACTCGTTTATGGTCTCTATGCAAATTGATGTTAGACATGACAGAAGACAGCAGAACCTTTATTAATTCCATAACAGACATGCCTGGAAAGATTTCTACTGAAAAATACGCTGTATTGATAATAAACAAGAGATTAAGAAGTTTGGTACAATCTGATCTATATTTAAATCCAAAGTATCACTATCCAAGTGTTGTAGGAATAAGTAATCTCTGGGAAACGTGTATTCAGAATAGTCATGTACAGCAGGATCAGTTCTGTCAGCTACAGGGAAATGGCCTGAACTTAAAGTCAGTGTAGATACTTTAATAAGGTTTTTGAATCCCTCATCAGCATGGTTTGCATACACAGCCTGCTCATCAGTGTCTCGCTGCAAACAGCTTGGAGATGAAAAAAGATCTTCCATGTAAAAAGGAAAGCATCTGTTTTAAAAGTGAAAGATTCTTCTGGCAGAAGTTTTGCTGGCAGACATACCCAGGAATGGATTACAAGTCACAGGATGTGGAGCAACTGGTAAAATGAAGCAGCCTACAGCTGCTAATACATTGCTAATGGAAGAAGGGATCAGAAATGTTAAATGTTTTGAGCAGATCTGGAGGGAACTGTGTCACGGATCCATCCAAGCATGAATTGTTCTGCAGATGATTTTGATCAAAGAGACGTGGGAGAACTGCATTTCCTTCCTGAACTGGTTAACCTGGTTTCTCTGCAGAGATACAGACTCTCAATTTGTTTCTTTGGCAGTCTTAAAGAGAGGAATCCCTACTGGAAACAGCTGGAGTGAGATGAAACTGTTATATCTGAGAACAGACCTGAGTGCATTCAGATAGCCTGCTGGCATGCTAATGGCTAACAAGATTTGAATCTTAGGAAGGCGCTTGAGTCACTGTTAATAGCGGGTGAAGCCCACTTCTCCTATCAAGCTTTTGTGAGGAGGATTAAAAGTGGGTTGGCAGCTCCACTAGCATGCTCTGGGTAGGACTTACAAACAGCTAAAATATGTCTTGCCTGATGCACACCTCCATCTCTGTTACTTTATTCCATGGCAATCCTGCTGCATATTCCAGTATGAGGAAATCACCGAAGCTGTTAATAGGCTAAGAAATAGGCAGGCACCTTAATTACTCTTTGATATTAATTTTACCAATTTGCAAATAACCCTGTTGAGACCACAAGAGATCAGGGAATATATACAGACTATGGACTGTAAGAGCGTGTGGGATTTGAAAACTGCTGTGTTTTCATCCTCAGCAGTAGAATTGTTTGCCTAAAAAAAGCAGCAACAGATGCAATCCAGCATTCCTTTTATCAATTAGCAAATGTCACCAAATGCTAAGAAAAGAGAGAAAAGTATCATTCCCTGGAATTTACAGTTTGTTTTTCTGAGCTAAAAATGTCTTGAATCAGAAATGCACTTACTTGGCTTTCAGAAAGAAAAGGAGGTGACCATCCACACAGAATTAGATAAAACCCAGGGTGTTTTCAGCTTCACCGTGTCTGTTTGAATCGGAGAAGTTCTTTACAAGAAGACTAGTCAATCGCTTTGAACTTGTGCAGCATCTGACATCATGGGGCTCTACACTTGAGCAGAGTCCTTAAAAGCAACCAAAACTCATATCAGTGATTTACGCTGTTAATATAATCTTGGTCAGAGAATGAGCTAGGCTATGACATCACGAATGTCCCCACCACATTAATAGCGAACGTTAATGTTTAGACATATGTGGGGACAAAAAATGAATGTAAAAGCTGCAACACTGTGATTAGCAGTTGCTGAAAGTAACATTAATTTTTGCGCATGGGGCAAATTAGGAGCTAGGTTTAAGAATAGTACACAGAAAAGGATTCATTCCCATAAGGCAAAACATAGTGTATAATTAAGATCAAGCATTTGTTACTCTAGGCTGTATCTGTCAGAAAGAAGCAGGCATCCTGGCAAGCTTTTCTAGCATGCATGACCTGTGTGTTGCCAATTACTGTCTGTTTGGACTGTGTGTGTACAAGGTGCTGCCTAATCCAGGGAGTACGGCACAGAGATAAAACAGCGACTCCTGCTCTAAGCAATGTCTGTCATCGTTATCTCTAGGATTCTGACTGCCACTGTACTAAGAATGTGTAATACTCTAAATGATTAAGTCTTTATTTAAAAAATCGGTGGAATTTTTCTCTGTGTTTCTCAGTTGTGCATGACTGCTCCCCAGTTTGATATTCAGCTTGCCCTGCATGTGTGGATCCCCCACTGCCATCACTGAAGACAGGCACTGCTCTCAGAGCCACACAGCAAATCTGGTCTGTTTTCTCTGTATGTGGAGATCCCTAGAGCACACAGAAAAAGCAGAGGAAAGACATACCATAGGGAGCTCAGATCAGTCCTGTATCCCATGAAACCTGGAGAATGCATCTTGCCAGAAAGTACAAGCATATGTCAGATTTACAGCCTAAAGCACTTGTTTTTCTAAGCAACATGCTGATTTCTCAATGTTGGATTGAGCACCCGTTTACTATAAAACTAACTATATTATTCTCATTTTTTAAAGAGAAAAAAGAGCCTCTCATTTTTGAATCTTTCTCTATATATACTTCAATATGCAAATTAAGAGTTTTTTTGCAGCTTAAAATAATTTTAAGAAATGCCAGCAAATAACATCTTGACTCCTGCAAACAATGCATAGTTTATTACACCCGTTCAGGGGAATCTTTTGTATTATTCCATAAGCCTATTTCAAACCAGAATAATAAGAAGAATTTGCAATGTATAGTTAGTGTCTTCACTCTTAAAAATTTATACAGCTGTCTGCAGGCTATGTGATCTAAAATATTTCATGCAAAGAACTGAAGAAAATGAAAAATTGATTCTTTTGAAAACAGAAGCTTGCTGCTTTTTTCTTTATTTCTAGTTAATGTTCACACAGGTAAAAAAATACCAGAGCTTAAAATGGTAATACGAAAGTATGTACCATAGTTTGTGGAATAAAATTCTGTGGCAAATACCAGATTGATGGATAAAAGCAGCCCCTCTTAATCTGCCTGCCTCACTGGCCGTGCTGCTGTTGGCTTAATGACGGCCTCTCCTACAGCTTACATATCGTGAAGTAGAAGCTCAATACAAGGTGCAGAAGTGCCAACCTCTATTATTTTTACCACCTAAATTTCTCTAAGTTTTATAAGGTCAGTCTTCCGTATCTTCACCACATTTCTCCATTAAAAAGAAAACATTCAAACCTGCCCTTTTGTCCCTTTGCTATTCCATGCGATCCCGCATGGTTTATGCTGTTGCTTACATTAGCAAGCCATGTTCAGGTTGCATTTTTAGACACTTACTGCTTCTTTCTGTACCATAATAGAGTATGGAGCAAAGTCTAGAGTTAATCTTTCATCTGCACTGACGGGCAGTCATGTCATGGTGATACGTAACAGACTTTAAAAGAGGAAAAAGAAGGAGCAGAGGGATACTGTGTCCCATTACAAGTTCAGATGTATTATAACTATTTGAATGTCAGTTTATCAGAAGTAACAAGATTATTCTTCATCCTTCTGGAAATGCTACACGACTTCTAGTGAAAGTAATTCAGTATTTGGCATCTGTTTTGACTGCTGTGTCTGTGTCCCTGTCACCACATGCAGGACCAGGACACCGGTTCAGTACAAGGTTCCCACTGCACCAACCCGCAGGG
>NW_010162803.1:7691-9871 GCF_000695765.1 Mesitornis unicolor
TGCACCATCCTGCAGGGTCTGTCTCTTCTCCAGACCCCTTCCTTCCTTCTTACTCACTTGCATGGTCCAAGTTAGTCTTTGAGATTCGAAATATTTTTCCAGGAAGTGGTATGGATTTAGGACACTCAAGTGATTGCTTTGTTGTTTTTAAAATGCAGACAAAAATGAGTTAATGGAAGCACTCTAAAAGGTCTAAAAATATCTGGACTGATTTTTCATACTTCTTTTCCTTTCACTCTGAACATTGATAGGCCTTGTTTTCAGCCAAAACTCCTGTTTTGCTATCAAAAAGTCAGGCTCCTGTTTGCTATCCCATATTATACCGTGTCACATAAATGCAGGCAGTTTAAGGTGTTAGTTCCTCAGGTGTCCCTGCCCGGTACTCTCAGGAAGAGCAGATGCAGATGCTCTCCACCTTTTTGCCAGCAGTGTCACAGAGATAAGGACAGCATACGTACTGCATGGCAGAGACACCGCTTCTCTTTATTGTACTGTCACCCGGGAGAAAAGTAATGGCAAAGGATAGGTCCTTAAACATGTGCCACCTGCGCTGCAGTGAATACATCTCAAGGGTTGTTGAGACCATGAGAAGGATTGGCATTGCCAGGGAAGGGCAAGAGATGGAAGAGGTTAAAAATGAAGAGGATCTGCATCTGTATCTGCATCATTGCAAGAAGGGAAATCACTGGTTAGTGCAACTGAACATCTATTCTTGTGTTGTCTCTATCTGTACAAGAGAGCACAATCACTGAAATAAATGTAGACGTTGACCGGTATTTTCAAGGTGAAAAAGAGGAAAAAGGTATAGTGTAACAGTGTTAGCTGTACGAAAAACAACACAAAACAAATTATCAATCCCCCATATTCCCTGCTGTTACTTGAACGTGACTATCTGCATTAATTTTTTTTAGTCATTAAAGTATTTGTCTTGCTCATATTTCTGTGTTTGTTTGCTTTAAGAAGAAAAGACAAAGCCCATTTTGCATTTTAAGAAGCAGCATAACAAATTATAAAGAGATTGTTGTGTCCTTGCCAAACAGAGGGTGGGCACAGAAAGGTTGATTCAGCAGAAAAACATACTGACAAGTGATTTATATAGGATTTTGGAAACCGTGTTTACTTTACCGACAAAAGTCAACTTTAAAGTGTTGCTCCAAAACCAGTGTAGAAAAAAATGAAAGAAAATACATAGACAACTTTATAACTACTATCAAGATTCTCTGTTAGGGAAGAGCGACCTCAGGAGTACAAAGGCACCATAAGTTCATGCACTTAATCTCAGGTCTTTGAGTGCGCAATTCAAACACAGAAGCTGCAAAAATAAACTGTAAATAATTTTGAAATAGTAACATCTATATAAGAAATACTCAAAACTAAAAAATATCTGAAAGCTAATGTCAATCATATGTTGATAAAGATGGGATATTTGTTTATTTTATTTGCTTTAGAGACTAGTGAACATCCATAACTTGAAAACCCCTAATGGGTACTAGATGCTTTCTTCTGAAGGATTGATTTTCAGTCTAGGGTGAGTCAGCAGTGATTAACAATTGATATTTTGTGGTGGGACAATGACAGGAAGCGTATTTTCAGAATATTAATACTGATGAAAATACGGAATTATTGCAAAGATGGAAATTGCCAAACTACCTAAGTCTTAACTTACTATCTCATAATCCATCCCTAAGAATCAAGTAGACTTCTAGGAACATAACACTTGTTTGCAAGACCCATATGGTGTTTTAGAACACCCACAGTTATGAACTCAACTTAGAAAGGAAAAAGCAGTTGTTGGTAAGGAAACTCTTATAATGATATACAATCTGTTTTAATATGGGTAGAGAGAAGAAAGGGCAGCAGAAACATACATTATAGAAACACAACTGCTAGATGGACACTTTCAGGGGCAGTCTTCGATCCCTTTTGTCTTTCCCCTAGATAATGTATCCATGCCAACATTACAGTAGCATCCAGATGAGTGGCGTCGAGATCACCGTAGTTCACAGTCAGTGCGTGCTCACTCTGGAACCATCTAAAGGGATGAAAGTTTAACAGCAACACAGGGAAAATCACAGAAGGAGAAAATGCTGTTTCAGCATGAGCCACTAAAATGCCTAAGCAACGAGAGGGGGAAATTGGGAAAATAAAATGAGCTTCTTGAATGTGACAGTAAAATTCCT
>NW_010162803.1:9902-25548 GCF_000695765.1 Mesitornis unicolor
CCTGCAGTGGTGAGGCCATGCCTGTCTGACTTAGTATTAACAAGTAGGTTAAGAACATGGGGAAGGCCACACCAGGTCAAATCAAAGGTCCATCTGTCCTGGTATCTTCTTTCACAGAGATACAAAAGCAGAGGTTTCAGAAAGATTATAAAAGTGGAGCAAATTATATTTGCTCCAAATATTAATCCAGACACTTCCAACAACTTATGGCTTAAGGGGTTTCTCAAAACAGATTTTACTACCTTAAGGATGCATTATGAAGTATGTGCATAAAAATAAATAAATAAATCATTTACTTTGAACATGCCACCTGCCAGCTTTGTCTGATACCTCTGGTTCTTGTATTGGAAGAGACAACCAGTAGTTGCTCTCTGTTCACCATCTCAGTGACACTTGAGATTTTATAACTTATATCCTGTCCCCCCTCAGCCAGTTTCTGTCCAGGGTAAAGTGTCCAGAGGTGTAGAGGTACTCAGGACAGAAGCAAATTAAAGATTTGAAGAGTGGCATAGTTAAATACTCTATGTCATTCTCTTTTCCCTTCCTGGTAATCCCTAACAGTCTGAGGAGACAAAGCATTTTAGGAAAATGTGGACACTAAGCCTGCTTTAGAACTGTTGATGAATAGTGGACTATGGAGTCTTTATTATGTTCTGCTTAGACTGACACTTCTTGGGTGCAACAAAAGTGTAAGGATAAGGGAAAGGCCAAAAGCAAAACCATCCAGACAGCTTCTTTTTAGAGGAGGGAGGGAGGGAGGAACAGAGGAAGGATGGATGGAAGGACAGACGGAAAGGAGGGAAGGGAAGGGAAGGGAACGGAAGGGAAGGGAAGGGAAGGGAGGTTGGGGGAAGCAGTATAACAAAATCCTCAACAGGTGCAATATGTAGTCAATTCAGATGTAGAAAATGCCAGCATGTACCAACATCTAAGACTAACACAACAATTGAGCAAACTGGAGTACCTGCAGCAGTTACGGTTACATCCTAACAGTGTCCACATTCCAGCTCTTCTCACTGCTTCTGTAAGTCTCTCCATCATTAGAACTTGTTTCCACTCCTTTTCTGCTGTCACATCGTTGGCAGCAATCACTGGTATTGTGGGAGCATCACACCAGCCAGTCTTGCCAGCACAGTTCGAGAGTGCTCCTGAAATCTGTGTAGGGATAAGACCATGCAGTGTTTCCCGTAGTCCTGATTAATTTCTTGGAAGCTGGAGAAGTCTTTTGTATATATTAAGCATATGGAGTTTTAGGATAAAAATGGTTCAATATAGCAGCGAAACATCTCATTTCAGAGATAAAAGCTATGTATAAGTTAGATACCATTTAGTTTTATAAAATGCTTGCAAATTAGTAGTTAGTCTAGAAAATATTGTTAAAATCCCTTCAAACAATAAATTCCTATTCTCATGTACACTTTCTTAAGGAACCTGGAAGAAGACCTGACAGGGCACTTGCACTGCACTGGTTCTCTGAAGTGGAAATTTTAAGAAAGCACATAAATGAATTACATATTTTTGTATGTTCCGATTTGTTTTGGTTAGTGACTCTAGGATTTGCACGAATTTGGACTGCAAAAAATGGTCAATAGTTCTGATGAATTACTGATGTTTTTCCTGTCCAATTTCTCTCTTCAGTGTTGCTAGTAACAATCCTTGTAGTGGAGGGGATTGCCATTGCACAGAAGACACAAGGTAAAGTTTTGGTTTGATTATTTTCTTTCGAAAAATGTAAAAGTTTTATTATTCTTAATTAAGCAATATAAGTGAAAGAAAGTGTTTGCATTCAGGTCTTAACAGCTCTTGAATCTGTATGAATTCCAGTATTTTCCATTTTCCCCCCTATTTACTGAATTTTTTCACTACTGAAAAAGCCATCCAGTCACAAAGAACATGGGCGTTGACTTACCCAGTTAAAATTCGATCGTTTTAGACCTTAGAGGTGGAAAAAACCCACCCTGGAAATTCATGTTTTCTGTATCTGACAACAAGTTTTTCAAATAGTCCACCCACAAAAACAGTTTTTGAAGCCTCCTTAGTGGGGAAGGCATCAGTTTCACAAACCTTATTTTCTCATATGTGGGATTAACCCACACATAGGAGAGAAGAATTCCTTGAACTGACACCTACAGAATTCCCTTGAACAATTTCTGCAGGAGAGACTAAGTTTTCACCCCCATAAATCAAAAAGCTGCCAAGATACCAGTAGAAGGTGATGAAATTTACTGGAGGCAGCTAAGACCTGTATCAACATGGACTTCCTCTCAAAGGTCTCCCAAGAAAAACTGCATAAATATAAAAGATGTTATGAGAGCATTCCGTGAGGTTTAGAAAAAATCTGGCAGAAACCACATATCCCGTGTCTTATTCTCTCCAATTCTGCTGATACCAAGGAGAAGGCTCAAAGGTGCTTAACAAGGATGTCAGAGGGATCGAACTGTTCCCACCTCCTTTCTCCTTGGATAAGGAAATGGGAACTGACAAAGCTCCTGAAGTGGTGGAGCGTGGAGTCCTACCTTAGAGAACTGCATCATCTCTGTCAAGGATCATACTGCCCTGTACACCCAGAATACAGCCTTTGATCTTAAATGAGACCCTTAGGTGCAATCTACCTATTGCTAGTAATTTTATAACTACCATTGCTGTATCTAGTGTATTTACATATTATAATTCATTCTATTATAAGCATTCTGTATCCCAACAAATTATTTTAAATAGACATTCAATCTGTGGGCCATGTAGTTCAGTATACTCTGGAATCAGGGCCAAAAATAGTAAAAGCTAACAAATATCTTGGATTATGTTTGTGTAGGAATGGAGAATACATAAGCCATAAAATAATGCTGCTGTGACTATTTGACTTAGAAAAAAGAAAATCAAAAAATCTAAACTGAATTGGATAAAAAAAAATATTCCCTCTCTTCCCTTCCCAAGGATTACTGGACATATTTGATATTAAAAAACTGTGATCTCTTTAGGATATACCACATCACTAAATTAAACATAAGATGTTCCTAGCTAGATATTAACAAGTGGCATATAAGAGGATCTTGAACCTAAATTAATTACTTTCTTCTTTTATCAAATATGCGTTATGTCAGTGTTTTACTTTTGCAAAATCAAGTTTGCTGCAGGAGAAGTTTATGTGATAACTTTTTTTTCACTTAAGGTGGGCAAAATATTGGAGTGAATCGCATTCCTCCTACCCAGTGTGACAACTGGGTACGGACAAGCAATGGAGGACATTTTGCTTCACCAAACTACCCTAACATGTACCCACCAAATCAAGAGTGCATCTATATCTTAGAAGGTACGTGCCGTATTTCTCTTTTGTGTTGTAATCTTACTGATAAATGGATCATTTTGAACTGTTAAAACTCTGTCATTTTACTATACTGTCAAGTATTGTATAGCCATACTGGTAATACAATGAATTCTGCAGTCATTTGGTTGAACAAGAAGCTAAATTTGCTCTCTGAAGTAGTAATAACAAATTATTAGAAAATGCAAACATTCAGGAACTAACTATAAGGAATAAGATGAACCCTCACAACCAGAAAAATCAGCACCAGATCTACTGAAATCTATGAAGGCACAGAACTATTAAGATAAAGATTGTAGCTTGTTATCTTAATATAATTTCCAATATTGCTGATTATAAACTGCAAGAGATGGTTGAAGACTATATTCTGTCTGTGTCACAAGCAGAAAAGCTTTATGCTGTCCTTTATTTTAAAAAAATACACATCTGACTGCCATAACACTGTACTAAAAATATGGAGATTTGTTAGCAGTGCTGAGGTCACTTTTAAAGTTATGTGATGAAGACAAAAAATGTCATTAACAAGAGTAAAGCCACATTCCAATGAAAATACCTTGGATAAAGGCTGCAAGACTTGGGACATGCTAATTATTTTTTACTCTTATTAGAATGAACCCAAAACCCACTGAAGTCAGCCAAAAATGTTAGCTTAATCATCAGATTCATATAAATTAATTGAAATATTTCAAGTGCTGTGTTTCAGCGAGTTTTTATTCGTACAGTACAGTACTGGTTCACAGGTACCCTGCTTATGCTTGTATACTTGCACATCTTCCCTGCCAGGGAAGGCACTGGAGAGCAGATACCCCGTCTAGCTCAGACTGGGTCCATTGCTCTATCTCCCTTGCTCAGGGCAGTTTCCATGGGGCACAGGATTGATTTCCACGCCTCTGTCCTCACCATCCTTGTACAGCAAAATTGTGGGTACCCGAGTGAGACGAAGGCCCTCCACAGCTTCTAGCTGAGATATGGTCCTTCTGCAGACCACTGCCAGTATATGCAAAGAGCTACGAGAGTCTTTTAGCTCATAAGTAAGGCATAAGCTCTAAACAGAGTGTTCAAGACGTATAAGTAAAATCCTTTTTGCATTCAGAAGCAGCAGACAGCATGTGATTCTTTCATGCTCTCATTCCAGATAGCAACTAGAATCTGAAAGGTCATGTAGCTCAGTAGATGACAAGAACAAGAAACACTACAGCAATTTGTACATATAAAGCCACGGTTCCAAACTACAGATGTGAAAGCCCAGTCACAAAGTAGCTGTGTCTTGTCAGGATTTCAGGGTCTGATCCAAATCCTGATGTTGGGTTGTCACTGGTTCAGACTTACCAACCTCTGCAGTCACCTGCGTATTAATAATATAGATGAAGCATTTACACTCTTCTGAGTATCTTAATAAAAGATGTCTCCTGCCAAAGGATCTGCAAATTTTGCCTTAATGTTTAGGAAATACACCAAGGATTAGTTCTTCTTATCTTTTTTTTCTTTTTTTTTCTATTATTTTTCTATTCTTTTCTGCATCCCTCAGTGTTTTGTCTTTTTTTATGTACTTTGCTTTCACAGAACACTGGTTTTAATTTTTATCTTAATACTAAAACTTGCCTGAATACCTTTGCGTATATGTTAATATCTGTTACATGTGCTGCATTAAATTTTTATCATTTCTGAATGTTCAAAAATAAAGAACAAGCAAAATAATTCTATAAAATTCCATGAGAAAATATCTTCTATGCAATAATTAAAAAAAATTATTGCAGTGCATCTGAGTTTTTGTAGCAGCCTGCCAGTAGTATTTTGAGAAGTTTCCAGTCTCTTTTTTATCTTACTGTTTTGGAGGCCTGTCTCTTCATTATTTCGTGTCTTCATGTGTTTTTTATACAGATCTTCATTTAATCTTTTGCTTGTTTTTTTATGTCTAGCTGCTCCACGACAAAGAATTGAGTTGACCTTTGATGAACCTTATTACATAGAACCCTCATTTGAATGTCGGTTTGATCATCTGGAGGTTCGAGATGGACCTTTTGGTTTCTCCCCTCTCATTAATCGTTACTGTGGTCTGAAAAGTCCTGCACTAATTAGATCAACAGGGAGATTTATGTGGATCAAGTTTACTTCTGATGAGGAGCTGGAAGGAAAGGGATTTCAAGCAAAGTACTCATTTATACCAGGTAAAGATACCTAAAATTCTGACTGAGTTAATGACCACCTGCTCCCATTGAGCTCCCTGGTTGAGTTTGGGCTGGCAGTCTTGAGTGAGATTTCTGCTTATGAAGGCAAAGTGACAGTGCAGTAGTTACAGTCCCAGTCCTGCTGATCCTACAACAGACTTGTCTAAAACCATTTGGAAAACTGACTGAAGGGAATTACAGGTCTAGAGTTTGCCAGTGAAGAAGCCGTTTGATCTTGCTCATGCTGGTAGCTTCACCAACATCCCTCTTTGTGACTTCAACTTTTACCAGTTTCACCAGCAGTAGTAATGGAATGAGCACTTACACAGGCAGAGAGGTGACATTCTCAACAGCCTATCTTCTAGAAATTATAATACACTATAACAAGAACACCTGAAGCAAATCTACAATAGCACTTCCAGCCAGATGCAAAACATTTTCAATCTCCATTCTGAAAAGGCAGAGGAACTGTCTATACAGTCCAAGCATCAGCTCTCACTGTAACGAATCCCTCAAACCACAGGCTCAAACACCAGAGTTGTTCTTTGCTCCAAGTACAGTGCAGTACAGGATATGAAGGAGAGGATAATATGCTGACAGTGCCTTTAAACAGACAAGAAGTACATGTGCTCTGTGGGGCCACTTAAAACTGGCAGAGCATTCTTTTTACAGGAAAATTTGACCTGATGTCCTTGTGCAGTGCTTGACTGCTGTACTTCATAGGTGCTATACCTGTCGTTATCAGCAGTTTATTGTCCTTTGGGACAAGACAGTACACAAATGTCAGCTGTACTGCCACTATAAATGTATACACAGGCATAACTTTTTGATGTCGTCTTTACTGCTACAGCACGTGAGAACATTATACATGGTTATAGAATTGTACACCTTGGTAGGGATTTAAACTTAGAAACTGTTCAGATTAACATGGTGACCAGTCCCCTGGGAATACATGGTAAAATGTTTTCATAGGGGCAGTACTTATGCATTTTACTAAGTCCATTTCCAAAACCATTTCATTAACATCACTTTCAAAACTAACTTAGACTAGTTCCAGGCTGGAACTTTAAATATACATTTAAATGGTATATTATTTTCACAATAGATTGCAGCAATGGAAGATCTGTTACTTTTCTTTCCTCTACGCATACATAGAGTGTAGTAAAATATTTGGGAATTGGGGAAATGCATATACACCCCCACTTCATTAAAAAAAATGAGTTCACAAAGAAGGTTGAAAGTCTCTTGCAGAATTTTACATATAGTGATCATAGATATCACTACAGGTAACTAGAACAGAGGAGGGCAAAAGCTGTGTTTTCTCAGCTATACGGAGCCTGAAGCTCAGGACTGAAGCGTTACAGGGGATAAACTCCCTAACAGTAAAACATTTAGAGGACTACAGAAAGAGCCAAGTTCTGGAACTTCAATTGAAAAGAATTTTGTACAAAACAGGCATGCACTTTTGCTTTTTTTTTGTAGAAAACACTAATGCTATCTTTGCAAAGGCTAACATTTCACACATGCACAGACTGACTGGCGTGATTTCTGTGATGAATTTCTATGCCACAGGTGTAAATGGGTGCATCCTGCAAGTTTCTGTGGTGATTGAGGAAACACTAAACTGATCACTGAAATGTAAGCCGTGGATATCCCAGCCATTACAGACTCATCTTTAGCCAAGCCCTAGTCCCAGTAAAGTCAAGTACCATCAGTTAACCATTATGAAAAAGTGTATTCTGAACACACTAATGCTACTGCATTATATACTACAGATACATGCACTACCTTTAGAAGAGAGAAGATAGAGGAGTGGCAGAAAGTGAAATTCTGCCTTCATAAACAGTGCCTAGAACTGTGCCACCTGGCCTAGTAGAAAAAGCATGGGTAGTCAAGAAAAGGTACCTTTAATATTGAGCTGTTCTTCTTTATTAATAGCAGTTAGTAATTTCAAAGTGTTGATATGTCCGACTAAACTTCGGATTGTTCAGAACTAGACAGACAGCAATCTGATAAAAATGATGCACACAGAAAGATGCCCTGTAATCTTGTGGAGCTCCAGTGAAAAGTGGCATAATTAAATTCAGAATGTAATGTCAGAACAAAATAGTGAATTGTAATTTCTGGTGTTACATTGGAAATCTGAACTGTAAGTATAGAATTACTTATTACAATCTTTGTGGAATAATGTTAACATCTCTAAAAAATTGTTTCTGTACCTCACAATTGATTCAGGAAACTTTCTGGCAATTCTTATTGTGACTTAATAAAAAAGTGGACATAATCTTCAGATTATGCTGAACCTTGAAGTGACTCTCAAGCATTGATAACCCCTGTGATTCATGACTTCTTTCTGTTACAGATCCTGACTTCACTTACCTAGGAGGTATTTTAAATCCCATCCCAGGTCTAGTATTACAGTAGCAATTTCTTTATACATGAAATTTTAAATTAATATCATACTGCATTTGACAGCAAAGTTTTTGTTCTCCCTAGACTGCCAGTTTGAGCTCTCGGGAGCTGATGGAATAGTACGTTCCAGTCAAGTAGAACAAGAAGGAAAAACAAAACCAGGACAAGCAGTTGACTGCATATGGACAATTAAAGCTACTCCAAATGCTAAGGTGGGTTTAAGTCCTATCATTCAGCATATAATGGGTTTCCAAGTCATTAGTTACAGGTAATAGTCACTAGCTGTGATTTGCCTAATGTCTCACTCACTGAAATGAATTAGATATCAATGGCTTAGGAAATCCAGATATAGGAGTGTTCCTGAAATTAAACGTATACAGCAAGTCCACAGTGATGTCTTCCTATTATTTGAAACTTAAAATACAAAACAATGGTAAAAACTGTTCAAGCAACAATTTTCAAGGGCGTTTGACTTGGACTCTGTTTTTCCTGGAAGACCACAGGCAAAAATGCTTGCTAACAGCTTTGGTAAATTCCAGTAAATCTTGCTGCCGTGGTTTAAAATTTTGCCTGCAGTGGTTCTGTTGGAGAATTTGGTTCTGGTCAAAGTCAGCAGAACACGTACCTGCTCCTCCCCAGTCTGATTCACAGTTGAGTACATTAGGACCCACTTTGAGCAGCGTGAGCTACAATGAAGGGCTTTACCTGGAAACAGCTGAGGAATTACCACTCTTCCTCTTCAGACTTAGCTGTAGGATCACACCCTCTAAAGTGCGACAATAAAATTTGCTAGAGTTTTTCTGCTCAAGCTCTAAAGGGGCATATTGGCTGCTCGAGCCAAAAATCAGCATTGGTTACCTACATACCTGATATTTATGATTGTGTCTGCAGAACTAGAGACTGCTTACAAAAACATCGCTGTCTTATGCTAATTAAAAACAACTTGAGCTTTATTGTTGGGCAGAGAAAAGGATAAAAACCTATCCATAATTCCAAAATACAATAGCTATAGGCTGTTTAAAAAAAAAACAACAAAGTGCCAAAAAAACCCAACCCAACAGCTATGTGTTTCAGAATCATATACTTGTTAATTTCTGGTGAGTTGCACTGAAATAATACGTATTTTTTTCTCCATATAGCATACATATCTGTAATTTTGCTTCTGTATTTGTATTAAAGCACATAGCACTGCTTGCATGTACATAAATGTACATAAAATATAAGAAATATTTTCAAGCAGTAGGTGCCAAGGTGACAAACCTGCTCCATGCCTTCTTACACATTCCTAATAGTTAACTAACCAGCCCTATTCACCAGCTTCCAAATTAGTTCTAAAACAGCAACCTAAAGGATGATAATAAGGACACGACAAGAAAGAAACTAAAACTCCATTAATATATTTGAGCCTTTGAGGAAGTGACTCAAGTCCCAAGAGCCCTATACCAGTCTAAGTAATAGCAGCAGTTCTTCCAGAAACAATAATAAAGCCATTTTCTCTCTACATTGCCACTTGAGTGCACCAGGGCTTACGCTTAAGTATTTTAATAAATTATTGAATGTTACCAGAAGGCAGAGTTATAGTTGGGTCAGTCTTGAGATTAGATCATCATCCTAAATTACTGAATTAAAACATTACAGAAAAATAATTCTTAGTATTTTGACAGTGGTTTCTCAAGCTTCGATTCTGGAAGAATTATGAAGATGAAATCCGTTAGATCCAATATGGTGCAGTCTCTTGAGAAAAATAAGTATAGACATTTTTAATTTCCTCAATTTGATTCTGTAACAAAAAAAAAATTAAAAACTGGCACAAATGCAGCAGTGAAAGGATTTTTATATCTGCATAACAGGTATTTAATAGATTACCTCCAGATTTCAGAAAATTTGTAGAATAATCAATATAATAAGGGTGAGGACCTTTTATATTTACTTGCCTAACACACTAATCTGAAGGAGCTTTTGCAGAGCTGAGCTCTTTTAATGGAATTATTCCTTTGTTTTCATATACAGAACAGCTCTACTCAAAGTGTGGTAATTTAGTTTAAGTTTCCATTGTAATTTCACAGCAGCAATATAGTGCCAATCATTAAATGAAAATACCATCTCTCAGCCCAGATACTAGCACTTAGAGCTCACACCCGTGTTTGTGACATGAGACATCAATGGAAGACAGGTTCTCAGTGTAGCTGACAATTTCCAGCAGTAAATTTAACAAAGACAGCAGGGGAAAAAAAAAAAGAGAGAGAAAATATGTCTACTGAAAATCACACAACAATGAGATGCAGCATGAGATAATACGGCCCAGGCTACACCTTATCACAGAAGGTGCAAGGAGAAACAGTGCTGGCAGCCAGTCCCTGGGCAGCGCTGGGCGGACAGTGTCACCAGGGTGGACAGTGTCACCGGGGGAGGGACAGGGTGGGTGACAATGTCACCATGGCAAGCAGTGTCACCTGGCATTTACCGTGCACTCTTAGCTGTGGTTTCAGTAAAGCCTCTGAACTGTACGCATGGGGGGAGAGGATATATTTTTTTCCCCACGCCAAGGTGGTTGGTTTTGTTTTAGGGAATTCTTTAAAATCCAGCTTTAAAAGGCTTTGGCACTAGCTGAGGTTAAAAGTGAGACATGGCAAGAGGGCAGAAAAATAGGTGATATAGCAGTAGGAAGCACGGTATT
This sequence comes from Mesitornis unicolor, assembly GCF_000695765.1. Lineage (NCBI taxonomy): Eukaryota > Metazoa > Chordata > Aves > Mesitornithiformes > Mesitornithidae > Mesitornis > Mesitornis unicolor. The sequence goes on from NW_010162803.1 coordinate 20,482, forward strand.
CATCTCCCCTGTCTTCCCTGCTTCACAAACAAACCACAGCTTGAGATTCTTGTCAGGAGGCAGATGCATGAGAAAAAACGCTCTGTGCAGAAGGCCATTAGCATGGTATCAGCCAGAGAGGTAACTGTAAACTATACTCAAAATGCGTACAGCCTAGACCCAAGCTTACCTGAGGAACGTGCTGCAGACCGCATGCAGGGGAGCACCTTTTCCCCCACAGAGCAGGAGACCTCAGCCTCCACATGGATAGATGTCTTCTCTGTCAAAATAATGGCTATCGGAGGAATTTTTAAAGTTTAAAAATGGACTTTTCAGCATGCTTAGTGGCTTAGCTACGTATCTTAACAACTTTTTCAGCATTCCAAGAGAACAATTCAGGAGAGTAAAAAGCCCTATGATCCCTTCATGTAATTCTAACTGAATCACAGTCTTGCACAAGTTTCCTGCTCTAGCAAAATAAGTTCTTTACTTACTCTTCAAGTGCCATCTTGGTCTTCTAATTTCCTTGCTGCATATGTTCTACCACATACACTGCCTTCTCTTGGATTAGAATTCTGTTTTTGGAGGAATTAAGATTGGCTTAGATTTATTAAGTGTTCCTAGACAACAAGCTTACTTTTCTCCTGCTTCCATTTTTATTCAAATTACTCCTAGCTTTATGGTTTCTGTCTTCTGTAATACCGCTCTGGTTCAATAATTAGCTTTCATTCTGAAGCAACAAATTTTAATGTCCTTATTTTACTTCAGAGCTATTCTGAATAGACTTCTTCCCTTATATCTTAACATAGTTTTTATGAATTAAAAAGAGAACAGTCAAAATACCATTAAAATTCTTTCAAAACATGTCTGTGTTTCTTGTATCTCTTCTGGAGTAATAGACTGCACATTCAGCTGAGCCACTTAGGGCTTTCTTCAGCTATGGTGTTACTTTTTACTTTTTTCCAACGGGAGAAGAAACATATAAGAGTAAATTATTAAGTAAATATAGTTTTGGGAAGAGGGGAGAAGTGAACCAGATACTTCAGACAAATTTCAAGTAATACTCCACACTGACATTTAATGAGAAAATTAAAAGCATTGCGAATTGGGAGTTACATACATGTGTAAAGGGACAAACATCTTATTCGGGATTTGCTAAGGAAGAAAATATTCTCTGTATTACTTTTCCTAGAGACATTAATTTCTCTTTTCTAACAGATTTATTTGCGATTTCTCGACTATCAAATGGAGCATTCAAATGAATGCAAAAGAAACTTTGTTGCTGTGTATGATGGAAGCAGTTCTATTGAAAACCTGAAGGCCAAGTTTTGCAGCACGGTGGCAAACGATGTCATGCTGCAGACTGGGACAGGCGTGGTACGAATGTGGGCAGATGAAGGCAGTAGGCTAAGCAGATTCAGGATGCTGTTTACTTCATTTGTGGATCGTAAGTAGATTTTAAAGTGCCTATTCTGGTATCAGGGTGCTTCAAGTATTTTAGGAAAAGCATCAGCTATAAATTATGCAGCAGGAACACACAAAAAAGGTTGTTCCTTTTTCCTTCACATACTAGCAGGTAAATAAAATAATTGCTTTACTACAGTTATAAGCATGGCTTATAAGAAAGGATTTCCTCCATTCTTAAAAGGTTTATTTTTCATTTGAATTCTGTAATGACACAGCCCTAGGCTATGTCTTTCTTCCAAAGAGTTCTACAACTGAGCACAGACTTCCTTAAAAAGACAGCACTGGGCCTGAAGTGTGCTCCCCTGTTCCCTGCCAGACACCACAGCAGGCTCCTCTGAAGCCCACACTGGATGTTCAGAGGGCTAGAAAACACAGGTGATGCTGCAGAGTTTGGGTCTTCTGCCTGTCCACAGCCCTACCTTCCATTTTGGATTTGGAACTACACCCACTCCAGCTACCCCTAGGCTCCTTCTCAGTCACATGCAGCTCTAAACGACCCCACATGCGCTCCCTTCGCAAACCCCAGCTGTGTTGCACAACTGTGGATCAGCAGTTAAATTTGAATTTAAGAAGGCTATATTAAAAGCAGAGCTGTAAATGCAGTCTGGATTTCTGTTTGGATTCTACACCAGACTAGGTTAGAGATAATCTTTATTCTCACTGTAAATTAAGATGTTTCTTAAAAGCATGCTTTTTGTTAGATTTTCTTCTAAGTACTTTCTCTCTGAGCTTCATGGGTCTTTTGGAAAATCACATTTACAAAGGACATTGTCCACATTGCAGAACCTAAAAATAAGTGGCATCGTCAGTGCAAAAGTAGACTAAGTTTAGAACTGCAGAGCAGATCTGAGATACATGGGGACAGCTGGACAAAAAATATCTGTCACTTCAGGAAATCAGACCTCTGCTTGTGCTAGAGGTTTTCAAAAAGTTCTGCTTAAAAAATAAATAGTACACATTCGCTGTCAATCTTCCCTGACAAAACTAACACGTCTGTAGCCAGTACTGAAAGGGACCCTGGTCACCACTTTGCAAACAGCAGTTCAGGCTACAGGTAACGAGTAGATTTTATATTCTCTTCCATAAACCAGTAAAGTTTAACACAGGAGAACAGTTACTCTTTGTAAAACAATCTTTCTAAAGTAACAGAGACATAAGAGAAATAGCTTATTGCTTACTTTGCATATGTGGTAGTAAGAAACAATTGCATGTTTCAAACTAGTCTACTGTTTAACCTACAATAGGCATTTAATAGACTTTAGATATTGTGAACTTCAGTAAATATCAGTTTCAAGCACAACTTGCTTGCAAAACTTATAAATGCTTTTCCGGTATCTTTTATGTCAATACAGTATTAGTGATAGTGCAAGTTATTCCAGCTTTTAATCTAGAAAATGCTATCAACTTTGCCAGATAAATTATCCATTTATATTACAAGTATTGGAGTGGGGTTTTTTTGTTGTTATTTCGGGGGTTTGGGGTGGTTTTGGTGCAGCGTTTTTGAGTACAAGAGGTTGAAATAGTAACTACTCCTAAAGCTAGGTAATTTTCCTAACTTAATGATTTTAAGGCAACTCAGAAGTCATTGGCAGAAGAAAATCTGCAGAGATATTACGTGGTTATTTTTACTTATGTTCTAATGTGAGATACTGTCTTTCTGGATAGGGAATTCAAAAGTATGTATCTGAAAAATGGTTCATGTGTTTTTAAATAATCTAGTGATTACCAGTTTTTCTAACTGAGAAAAGTGAGTCTGTTCTTGATTTCAGATCGTTAAGCTATTTTTCTCTTCTACCTTACTCATGATTTGTATTTATATGAAGCCAACCATGAAAACAATATTTCTGAAAAGATTTCCATAAATGAACTAATTGTGCATGACAGTCACCTAACACACCCCTAGTGCTGCTTTTGGACTTGACTAATTAATTCAGCTAACAGCAATGTTAAAAATCAATGTATTTGATTTCTGGCTTGATTCAATGCATGAATAATGCTAGATATAAAGAACGCTGACCATTGCAGCAGTCTTAGGCAGCTGATATGAGAAGAGTCCAGCTATGTCCTTGAAGTCCTAGACTGGAACCAATCAATCATTGTGACTTTTAGACTTTGTACTCCCCAGACAACAAACAGAGGGAAAAATGAAGTCCTTTTGTCCCATCTCTGTGGTCTGGCAAACAAAAGGCATCCCCAAAAAATGTTAGAGAGACTACAAAGGAATGTAAATAGAGACTGCTAGTGGGTGGAGAAGCAGCAGCAGAATGCATCACCCAAAAATACAGAAACATGAAAAAAATTCCTCTGTTCAGGGAAACAGAAAAGGGAATGTGTCTTATATCACAGTTCTTCCTCTGTGCCTCCAAAAGGACTACAACGCCATACAGATTCATATTGAATCACCAGCAGATGCATGGGGATCCATGACAACCAGTCTGGACGCAGATTTCATAGATCCTCCTTTATCTCACAGTCAGAAATATTTTAGTAGATATTGTGGCCTATTACATACATAGCCTTTTTAAGATATTCTGTTTAAACGATCTCTTTACCCTTTATAAAGTAAAGCTTGTATAATCTTTCTTTCCAAATTCAAAAGGACAACTACCTAAGTCATTTCTCCCCACATGTGCTAATAAGGCCAAGAGGCCTTTGTTCTGTAGTCTGCATCATGAACATTTCCATTTTAACTATTAGCCTTTCTCCTATTATATATATATAATGGTTAGAAACATTCACTGCATCTTGCTTAAGTTTTAGCCTGTCATCATTTAGTCCTTTGGGGAGAAGGTGTGAAAACCTTTGGAATTTAATTGCAGCATGATTTTGGATGATGCTTACATCATAATGTATCATGATTTCATACAGTGCATGCAGAATAATGCTTACATTGTCCCTTAAACCACTAATGGTGTGAATTGCCTTAGCATCCACTCTTGATACATAGTAGGTGACAGTTTGGCACACTGACAACACAACAACTGGGTTACTTTATATTTTCTTTCCTAAACAGTAGCAGTTGGTGAAACAGTTAAAGACATCGTTAAGTAGTGGTATAATGGGTATGATCTATACCTTCCTAAGCATTGATCATATTCTAAAGCAGTGTTCTTCAAACTAAATCTTCTTTCAAAACAATTAACTCAGCTGAGCGAGGAAGATTCATATGATAGGTACCATGACATTTTTAAACACTGAAATGATATAGATAAACCTTTCCAAAATACACTCTAAATACATTCTGTGTTATGTTAAAGTACTACAGTATTAGCGCTACACTTAAAGCACAATCTTCCTATATGGAACTTCTTGCTAGATTGACAGGGGTTAAGCAATAACAGGAAGCCAATGGAAAACTTAAAACCAATGAGCATAGGTTACCAAACTAGTGGAGTAAGAACTATGAAGACGCTACATAATAGATTTAGGGAATGCAAATTCAGAATTAAAGGTTTGAGTTTTCTCTTAGAAATAACTCGTCTTTTTGTCACAGAGTCTCTGAAGCCTAACAAGGAATAAGTGAGAAAACATGCTGTATTCAGGACTAGTCACCCTCCCCTGACGTACCTTTTGTGTTTCGCATTACATTTGAGAGTTGTGGTGAATGGAACCAAATCCAGT